>NC_042984.1:40860368-40952868 GCF_901001165.1 Salmo trutta | reverse complement strand
AATTGGAGGCAGCTGATCCTCATTGCCTCTGATTAGAGATCATATTTAAGTAGGGGTTTTTCTCACTGTTGGTTGTGGGTTATTGTCTTTTGAGTAGTGTGTTGTCCTCGCTGTGTCACGTGTTGTTGTTGTCCTCGCTGTGTCACGTGTTGTTGTTGTTGTTGTTGTTGTTGTTGTTCTCCTTGTTGTTGTTGTTGTTGTTGTTGTTGTCGTCTTCGTCGTCGTCGTCGTCGTCGTCGTCGTCGTCGTCGTCGTCGTCGTCCTATTTTCAAGTTATTAGTGTATTGCATTCAGTTTCACTTTTAATAAATATGTGGAACTACGAAAACGCTGCATCTTGGTCCGCTCCTTATAACAACCGTGACACCCTGAGTCACTACTTTGGAGAAGCACCTTTGGCAGAGATTACAGCTGTGAGTCTTTCTACGTAAATCTTTAAGAGCTTTCCACACCTGGATTGTGCAACATTTGCCCATTATTCTTTTACAAAATTCTTCAAGCTCTGTCAAATTGGTTGTTGATCATTGCTAGACAACCATTTTCAGGTCTTTCCAAAGATTTTCAAGTAAATGTAGGTCAAAACTGTAACTAGGCCACTCAGGAACATTCACTGTCTTGTTGGTAAGCAACTCCAGTGTAGATTTGGCCTTGTGTTATAGGTTATTTTCCTGTGGAAAGGTGACTTCATCTCCCAGGTTCTGTTGGAAAACAGACTGAACCAGGTTTTCCTCTAGGATTTTGTCTGTGCTTAGCTCCATTCCGTTTCTTTTTTATCCTGAATAACTCCTCAGTCCTTAACGATGACAAGCATACCCATAACATGATCACCACCATGCTTGAAAATATGGAGAGTGGTACTCAGTGATGTGTTGTATTGGATTTGCACCAAACATAACATACCATAACACTTTTGTATTCAGGACAAAAACAGTGAATTGCTTTGCCACATTTTTTGCAGTATTACTTTAGTGCCTTGTTGCAAACAGGATGCATGTTTTGGAATATTTTGAATCTGTAGGCTTTCTTATTTTCCTTCTGTCGATTAGGTTAATATTGTGGAGTAACTACAATGTTGTTGATCCATCCTCAGTTTTCTCCTACCAACACTAACTGTTTTAAAGTCACCATTTGCCTCATGTTGAAATCCCTGAACTGTTTCCTTCCTCTCCAGCAACTGAGTTAGGCAGGACGCCTGTATCTTTTTAGTGACTGTGTGTATTGATAGACCATCCAAAGTGTAATTAATAACTGCACCATGCTCGAAGAGATATTCAATGTCTGCAAAAATGTTTTTGCCATCTACCAATAGGTGCCCTTCTTTGCGAGGCACTGAAAATCCTACCTGGTCTTTGCGGTTGAATCTGTGTTTGAAATTCACTGCTCAACTGAATACTTATGTAAATAAGGTATTTCTGTATTTTATTTCTGTAAACCTTGTTTTCGCTTTGTCATTATGGGGTTTTGTGTGTAGATTGATGGGATTTTTGTATTTATTTTTTATCCATTTGAGAAAAGGCTGTAACCTAACAAAATGTGGAAAAAGTCAAAGGATCTGAATACTTACCGAATGCACTGTATATTAGTGTTTTATTTTTCATTAATAAAAAAAAAAGTATATATTTTTTCTTCCACTTTGACATTACAGGGTCGTGTGTGTGGATCGTTGACAAAGAAGGACAATTAAATCAATTTTAATCACACTTTGTAACACAGCAAAATGTCAAGGGGTGTGAATACCTTCTGAAGGGAATGTCATTATATGTCTGGGGTTCAGAGATTCAAAAATCTGGTTAAACACTATTGCACACAGAGTGAATCAATGCAATTATTATGTGACTTGTTTAGCACATTTTTACTCCTGAACTCATTTAGGCTTTCCATAACAAAGGGGTTGAATACTTATTGACTCAAGACATTTCAGCTTTTTATTCTTTAATTTTTAATTTTTTTTTTAAACATAATTCCACTTTGACATTATGGGATATTGTGTGTCGGCCAGTGACAAACAAATCTAATTTGTAACCATTATAAATTCAGGCTGTGACTTAAAAAAAGGTGGAAAAAGTCAAGGGGTGTGAATACTTTCTGAAGGCACTGTACAAGACTTGTTTTTTATTTTCTTGATGGTTTTCTCAAAATATAGCCAGGTAGTGATAGGCTACTGGAATGAGAACATATAGGTGTTTTTGCAGCATATTGGATATGCTCTGTTTGCCATTACTTCATGCCCTTGTACCTTCCTCATTATCATTTGTGATTGTGCAACATGGAATTGTAACAGATGTGATTAAATGGAGTCCACAAAGATTCTTACTGTACGGTCATTAATTGCATGCAAGTATCACTACAGCCTGCATTGTATTTCTTTCATTCTTAACCTTCATGTTGCATTTGTCAGTAACCATGTAAAGAACACATGAAGGAGAAACACTAACTGTACAGAAAAGTATTAGGCTATACATGAACAGTACCAGTCAAAAGTTTGGACACACCTACTCATTCAAGGATTTCTCTTTATTTGTACTATTTTCTACATTGTAAAATAATAGTGAAGACATCAATACTACGAAATAACACATATGGAATCATGCAGTAACCAAAAAAGTGTTAAACAATTCAAAATATATTTTAGATTTTAGATTCTTCAAAGTAGCCACATTTTGCCTTGATGACAGCTTTGCACACTCTTGGCATTCTCTCAATCAGCTTCATGAGGTAGTCACATGGAATCCATTTCAATTAACAGGTGTGCCTTGATAAAAGTTCATTTGTGGAATTGCTTTCCTTAATGAGTTTGAGCCAATCAGTTGTGTTGTGACAAGGTAGGGGTTATATAAAGAAAGCCCTATTTGGTAAAAGACCAAGTCCATATTATGGCAAGAACAGCTCAAATAAGCAAAGAGAAACAACAGTCCATCATTACTTTAAGACATGAAGGTCAGTCAATACGGAACATTTCAACAACTTTGAATGTTTATTCAAGTGCAGTCGCAAAAACTATCAAGCACTATGATGGAACTGGCTCTCATGAGGACCTCCACAGGAAAGGAAGACCCAGAGTTACCTCTGCTGCAGAGGATAAGTTCATTAGAGCTACCAGCCTCAGAAATTGCAACACAAATAAATGCTTCACGGAGTTCAAGTAACAGACACATCTCAACATCAACTGTTCAGAGGAGACTGCGTGAATCAGGCCTTCATTACAGGCCTTCATGGTCGAATTGCTGCAAAGAAACCACAACTAAAGGACACCAATAAGAAGAGACTTAATTGGGCCAAGAAACATGAGCAATGTACATTAGACCGGTGGAAATCTGTCCTTTGGTCTGGTGAGTCCAAATTTGAGATTTTTGGTTCCAACCGCCGTGTCTTTGTGAGACGCACAGCAGGTGAACAGATGATCTCTGCATGTGTGGTTCCCACCATGAAGCATGGAGGAGGTGGTGTGATGGTGTGGGGGTGCTTTGCTGGTGACACTGTCTGTGATTTATTTAGAATTCAAGGCACACTTAACCAGTATGGCTACCACAGCATTCTGCATCAATCCACCATCCCATCTGGTTTGTGCTTAGTGGGACAATCATTTGTTTTTCAACTTGTCAATGACCCAAAACACCTCCAGGCTCTGTAAGGGCTATTTGACCAAGAAGGAGAGTGATGGAGTGCTGCATCAGATGACCTGTTCTCCACAATCACCCGACCTCAACCCAATTGAGATGGTTTGGGATGAGTTGGACCGTAGAGTGAAGGAAAAGCAGCCAACAAGTGCTCAGCATATGCGGGAACTCCTTCAAGACTTTTGGAAAAGCATTCCAGGTGAAGTTGGTTGAGGGAAATGCCAAGAGTGTGCAAAGCTGTCATCAAGAGAAAGGGTGGCTACTTTGAAGAATATAAAATATATTTTGATTTGTTTAACACTTTTTTGGTTACTACATGATTCCATATGTGTTATTTCATAGTGTTGATGTCTTTACTATTATTCTACAATGTAGAAAATAGTAAAAAATTAAGAAAAACTTGGTAAATATGCCAAGCAGTCAAATGCACTTGGTATTGATCCCACGAATGGTGTCTGGGGTACTTGCTCATTAAGGGACGGTTTCCCAGACACAGATTAAGCCTCTAAAATGTGTAGCCTACAATATGTTACATTTTATTCACACTTAATAGACAATCAACAAATTTGAATTTGTTTGGTGACAACACTATTACAGACAAGACATATTGTAGGCTATAACATGGGACACATTACAGTAACATCTAGATAAATACATTAGCTATATTGTCACAAGTAGGGTATTTCATTTATTTATATTAGAAATGTGGATCACATGTAGGCCTATGTAATTAGATTGTTAGAATGTAAAGATAAAGATGCATTTAAGCTCTGAATAATCATCCACCCAAAACAGTGAACATACATTGATAATAACCAATGATAGGTGCCAACATCAACCGTTTATGAGCATTTGGTTCCGACGTCAAGTTGCAGTTGGTGAGGAGCAACTGGAGATATGTCCAGTCACAGAGTTTCTAAACCCAGAGGCGCAACATTGCGAGACTTCCGGGAACGCTTGCGAAACAGACCAGGCCGGGTTTGGGTTTGTTGTTCATTTTCGCGAAATCTAAAGGCACAACCTAGATTGGAGCCAATGTCTTAAGTAGTTGAACATGTTATTACTCCAACCTTGTGACAGTGTCAAACTGACATGTTTTCATTGGAGTCAAAAACAACTTTATGTGAATGAAGTGCCTTTGATTTGACTGCCTGCAACTTGCACAGTTCGGCGCGAGATGATCGTTAGACCCGATGACGTTTTTCTACATGTGCATAGCTAGCCAACGTCGCCATGACATCGCCTACAAGTGTGACCAGGGATTTTTTTAATTGCAGAAGCAGTTTTAGCCCGTATTCATACTGTACTGTCTTTGGTATAGTCAACTGCAGTCGAAAGTCCATGACCTTTGATCACATGGTTGTTGTAAAGGTCATGCAGTCGACATGTAGGCGCATATCGGACAATTTGAATACCCATAATGCAACACATTTTGAAAGGCGGTGACCAACGTTGGTCAACGTCTCGACAAAAGTGATCCGCCGATTCTATTCTATAGAGCCCATTTAAGCCATTACCGGGGTTCGTTTGACAGGTCCTTACAAACAAATCGGTGGTAGTAACGTTAACGGGAAAAACGTCAGGCACAAGCGAGAGCATGAAAGAGTCGTCGCAGGAGTAAAATGAAAGCATCAATCCTGCGAGATTTAAGTGACAAGTGGATTTTGCACCCCTCAAACACAGGAAATATTTGGCTGAAAAAGACAGATCCTCAGGTGAGCGGGGCATGGCGTTGCTACCTAGAGAGCCAGGAGTTCACGTGTGAGACTGGGAGAGCAGGTGGCAACTTCCAGTACAGGATGAATGGGCTATTGCCCTCTTCAGGAAAGAACATCCCATTCCTTCTCTCGCTGACTCAGGCAAGCAATTCTGCAAACTGCTATAGATGGGCACGCTACCAATGCTTTACAGAGCCTTTGATTCCCATGCCATGTCTATGAGGGCAGAATTATAATACAGCCTTTTGATGGAGTCTGATCAGCTCCCATGAATAACAATTACTGGCAGACTGCTTGGAATACCCACGTCGGTCTTGTTTTATCACAGCCACTTCATACGAAATGCTCGTGTCTCCTAGAGTCATGTATCGATTTAGGAGTATCAATGTATTTCTTTTTTTTTCATTATCGCAGGACGTCTACACTGTGTCTCAGACCTCAGCATGTGCAGAGGCACAACATGAAGCCTCGGCAGTAGGTGACATCATTTGACATTTGCCCAAAATGGCCACGGTGAGCCAATGCACGAAGACGAAGCCTGTGGCTGCATGGCTGCTGTGTTTCGGGCTTGCTTCCTGAGAGTGTCCCCCCCCCTTCCTCTGCCCTGCGTGATGTGGGCACAGATGAAGGAGAAGTGTTGCTCCGAGAAACAGGGGAGCAGGGAGACACACAGGAATGCAGCTCCAGTGGAGCCTCAAGGAGAGGAGGAGGGGGGGGCAATTAATTTTGGGCTTCTTTTTTTCCCACTTTCTCCTTCAGTCTCAGGCTACAGTTCTGTTGTTAAGACAACCAGAAGGAATGGCTGGCAACTGGTTGGTTTGTAACGCCCGTCTGTCCTCAAAAAGGGCTAGAGTAACAGGACACCACCACACATACAAACACACAAACAAACAGGGGTACATTACACACACACACACACACACACCCCTCATCATGGACACGCCAGTGC
Organism: Salmo trutta; assembly: GCF_901001165.1. Classification (NCBI taxonomy): domain Eukaryota; kingdom Metazoa; phylum Chordata; class Actinopteri; order Salmoniformes; family Salmonidae; genus Salmo; species Salmo trutta. Next base: position 40,946,584 of record NC_042984.1, on the reverse strand, counting down.
TCTGCAGCCTCTGACATTCAAAAGCTAACTGTTTCTGTCAATCTCACTACTTTATCATACCTAGAATGAAAGTGCTTTTTGGGGGTATTTGAATGAGTGAAAATAGCTATTCAGCTGCTATGAACCTTTATTAACACGCGTAGGGCTTCACAAAGCCCCTCGAATGGAGGAGGTCTTGTGCTCAGGTATGATGTCCCCTTTCATTCCCGTGCTCGCCACTCATTGGCTCCCCGGCGCTGGTGGGCTTTTGTTCTCCCCCTCCCAGCTCCCCCTCTCTCTGTCTGAGCGAGTGAATGGAAATACGCACAGATGTGTGGCGCTGTTCAAACTTCGCCTGCGTCGTCGCGCAACAGCCCAGTTAGACTGTGTGTGGTGTCCTCTAACTGGGACGGTGGTTGAAAGATGCGATAGCCTATATCCACCTGCCGATGCAACTCTAGCCGGCGGTCTATTGCAGTGGTTCACCGGTGACCAGTCCAAGGGTAGTAGGCGTTCTCCAGGCGCAGACTGCGGCGAGGAAAGCAGCGGTTCTTTTCAGGATGGGAAACTCGGATCTCCAGCGTACTGGCATGGATGATGCAGCCCAGTGAGCCCATATTCCATTCACTGCCGTATCTAATCTCAAATGCGGTCTAACAATTCCAGTGGCTGAAGGACTTTTTTTAGATGAAGGTTAGGGTATGAGGTCGGCCGTTTATCACTATATTTCACCTGTTTTCAGCTGCTCGTCATGGCTATGGAAATCTCTGCCGGTAGGCTATGACTAATTTGTTCAGGATTAATTGTATAATTCCATTTAGCCTACCATTTAGGCATATTTACACACACGTTGAGTTATAAAAGCTGAACTGATGTGTGATTTTGCTGATTTTGAAAATAAATACATTTTGTCGTTTGTTTCGTAAATAATTCTGAGCATGTGTATGGGATTCAATGACCATAGTCGATATTTGTTTTATTTAAAGACAAATATCATGATGATACCACTTTTGATTTCATAATCCTCATAAGAGCCTAATTGTTGATCTGATTCAATGGTGAATGGATGCCATTGCATTTTCTCTTGAGAAAGTGAGCTGAGGGTAACGGGGACAAGACATCTCCGAGAACGCGACGACCGAGGACAGGACAACAGGTGCCTCTGCTCACCTCGGCGGACACAGACCTGGCGTTACGCAGCGGGGTCACAGGGAGAGTAGACGCCGTTTCCTCTTACCTGCTGTGAAAATAGGAAGGGTTAGTCATGTTTGTGCTGTTGATGAAAATATTGAAAATGGTGGTAAAGGAAGGAGTGGGGGGAAACTCTGAGCCCGCTCTGAGGTGTATCCGTCCACACCTGTACTTTTCCTTACCCCTAGGGGCAACGCTGCACCATACTTGCTATAGTGGTGTAGTAATGACACCACTTCAGTGTGAGTGTGTACATAGTTCATGTAGCCTATGTGTAAGTTATGAGTATGGGTAGCTTATAGTCTGCTCGTAGTGCCCACTGCACTGTATGGCTTTTTATTCCTATCTGACTGCGTTGAGGGTTCATATAGGGATGGAAGCCATGCAGTGCGCTGGGCTCATATCACGCGGGACCACAGAAGAGGACCACGGAGACAAGCCCCCACTGTTCATCCCCCCTCTCCCCATGATCCTAGTGATCTGTCTCCTACTGCAGCGAGACTGTCTGGAGCTTGTGGTTCTCTTATCAGTTCACAGACAGCTCCCTGAAGTGTCATAATACATCGAGGCTCCAGCACCACCCAGATGTACGTCCACAACAAGATACCTACCTACCTGTTACCTTTCCCCATGCCGTCAATGTTTCTATATCCCGCCTATGCAGCTTGTTCTGGTCTAATCTCGCATGTTGATTTTGAAAGATCATTTGGGTTTGGGCATGGTATAACCACAACAATTTGAGTCACTGATACTTTTTGTAGATAAATTACATTTGTTTTAAGACTAGATGAAAACATGTCATAGTGAGAGATAGAGGGTGAAATGAGGAGAGGGTGGTGCATATAGTTGCCACCATGGCCTTTTTTACCTTTACCTCCCTTATCTCACCTCATTTGCTCACATTGTACATAGACTTATTTTTCTACTGTATTATTAACTGTATGTTTGTTTTACTCCATGTGTAACTCTGTGTTGTTGTATGTTGTCGAACTGCTTTGCTTTATCTTGGCCAGGTCGCAATTGTAAATGAGAACTTGTTCTCAACTTGCCTACCTGGTTAAATAAAGGTAAAATAAAAAAATAAATACTTGTTTTATAGAACAAGCGTCAAGAGTGACGACATTTGCCCCTTCATATGCCCACACACACACACATACACACACACACACACACACACACACATACATATGCTGGGAGTCAACCAGTTCATCTGGCCTTTGGATTTTCCTGTTGCAGACCATAGAACAAAAAAACCTTCCTGCCACATTGTACAATACTGCCACCCTGAGTAAAGCACAGTGCACTGCATTTTACACTCCGTTTTTCTCATCAGCGTTCCTCAAATAACCACTACATGTTACAATGGGGTGCACTAGAGGGCCGATTCAGATTTAGGAAATATACACCTTTCCTACGCATTTTAGGAAATATACGCCTTTCCTACACACTCCTTTCCTATCCAATTCTCAGTAGTTGGTATTCAGACTTAACTGATGGAGGCACATACAGTTGAAGTCTGAAGTTTACATACACCTTAGCCAAATACATTTAAACTCAGGTTTTCACAATTCCTGACATTCAATCGTAGTAAAAATTACCTGTCTTAGGTCAGTTAGGATCACCACTTTATTTTAAGAATGTGAAATGTCTGAATAATAGTAAAGAGAATGATTTATTTCAGCTTTTATTTCTTTCATCACATTCCCAGTGAGTCAGAAGTTTACATACACTCAATTAGTATTTGGTAGCATTGCCTGTAAATTGTTTAAATTGGGTCAAACGTTTTGGGTAGCCTTCCACAAGCTTCCCACAATAAGTTGGGTGAATGTTGGCCCATTCCTCCGAAAAGAGCTGGTGTAACTGAGTCAGGTTTGTAGGGCTCCTTGCTCGCACACGCTTTTCAGTTCTGCCCACAAATGTTCTATGGGATTGAGGTCAGGGCTTTGTGATGGCCACTCCAATACCTTGACTTTGTTATCCTTAAGCCATTTTGCCACAACTTTGGAAGTATGCGTGGGGTCATTGTCCATTTGGAAGACCCATTTGCGACCAAGCTTTAAATTCCTGACTGATGTCTTGAAATGTTGCTTCAATATATCCACATAATTTTCCTTCCTCACGATGCCATCCATTTTGTGAAGTACACCAGTCCCTCTTGCAGCAAAGCACCCCCACAACATGATGCTGCCACCCCCGTGCTTCACGGTTGGGATGGTGTTCTTCGGCTTGCAAGCCTCCCCCTTTTTCCTCCAAACATAACGATGGTCATTATGGGAAAAAAGTTATATCTTTGTTTCATCAGACCAGAGGACATTTCTCCAAAAAGAATGATCTTTGTCCCCATGTGCAGTTGCAAACCGTAGTCTGGCTTTTTTATGTTGGTGTTGGAGCAGTGGCTTCTTTCTTGCTGAGCGGCCTTTCAGGTTATGTCAATATAGGACTCATTTTACTGTGGATATAGATACTTTTGTACGTGTTTCCTCCAGTATCTTCCAGTATCTTCTGGGATTGATTTGCACTTTTCGCACCAAAGTCCGTTCATCTCTAGGAAACAGAACTCGTCTCCTTCCTGAGCGGTATGACGGCTGCGTGGTCCCATGGTGTTTATACTTCTGTACTATTGTTCGTACAGATGAATGTGGTACCTTCAGGCGTTTGGAAATTGCTCCCAAGGATGAACCAGACTTGTGGAGGTCTACAATTTTTTTTATTAGGTCTTGGCTGATTTCTTTTGATTTTCCCATGATGTCAAGCAAAGAGGCACTGAGTTTGAAGGTAGGCCTTGAAATACATCCACAGGTACACCTCCAATTTACTCAAATTATGCCAATTAGCCTATCAGAAGCTTCTAAAGCCATGACATCATTTTCTGGAATTTTCCAAGCTGTTTAAAGGCACAGTCAACTCAACGTATATAAACTTCTGACCCACTGGAAATATGATACAGTGAATAATAAGTGAAATAATCTGTCTGTAAACAATTGTTGGAAAAAGTAGATGTCCTAACCGAATTGCCAAAACTATAGTTTGTTAACAAGAAATTTGTGGAGTGGTTGAAAAACAAGTTTTAATGACTCCAACCTAAGTGGATGTAAACTTCAGACTTCAACTGTAACACAATTTTTGTGCGTGGCTCAGTTGTGTGCACTAAATAAATGTAATCAGAGAGGAAGAGGCAAAGCGAGAAGGATAACTGGGCCCAAAATCTGTCTTCTCCAGCAGGTGGCGTTTTATAAATATTTGTTTTTGCTCACCACATGAATTTTTGTCAATAATCATGTTCCCATCCACAGTTTTCATGAAAGTAAGTCATTCCATATAAACACAAATCACGACAGGAAGTTTCTGTACACCTTGTTGTCAGGAACAAGTTAGTTTGGTGGGAAAATGCCATATTTTCTTTACGTGGATTTTAGGATATTCGCATGAATTGGATGGAAATCTAGCTAGTGTAGAGAATTTTGTCAACAAGAAATGCAATGGCTTTTTTGCTACGAATATAAGTTGTATAATGCTTAGGTTGTTAACTGATTATAAGTAGGACACGTGATATCTCGCCATCTTTGAGAAAGAAAACACTTTATATCGGAGAATGGTCCCACCTGATCTTGTCTCCTCCCGACTGCCTTATTTTCATTGTTAAGGCGTCCACTTGAATATCTGGTCTATATTATGGATAATCTGTGATTTAATTTAACCCCAGAAAACACACTCCCTGGGTGGCCTACCAATTTGATCAGAGCGTTTTTGTTCAATTTGCTTTAATGTTCATTTATCTAAAGCAATCCCTTTAAATACGGTGTACCTTTAATTTGAGTTTGATCGGCACAAGACTTGAATGTAGACTATGGAGAACGCGTTCAGAATATAGAAAGATAGCCATGAAAATACAGCATGCATATTTGTCTCTGTTTCAGTACCCATGGGTTACGGGGTAGATTTAAAAACACAGATTTTTCACATTTATGTTATGGGAATAATCATGAATCCTACTTCAAGGAAAAATTTGGCCTTTAAGCACAAAAAAAGTGGTTTAATTGATTCTGAAAGTTGACACGTCCAGTTCATCAATGGTAACATTGGACGAAGTAGTGAAGCCTACAATACATCTTTAAAATGGAGAATAGTATACAATAGTATGATATAAGAAATATACCCTAATTGCCAGTTATCCAATTTGGCTTGCATCTCCAAATTGAATCCCTATAAAGCCATACAGGCACAGTATTTCATACTCCACTGTGGGAAAGGGCAGGCCCGTGCACAAACCTTTCAGGGGGCAGGTGCGCAAAATGATAAAAAGCTCCCGCTTTAATTTGTAAAACTTTCATAATTCATATCTTGAAATTCACAATACTTTTGTCATTTAGCAGACACTCTTATCCAGAGCAACTTACATTATCATACTGGTCCCCCATGTGAATTGAACCCACAACCCTGGCATTGCAAGCGCCATGCTTGACCAATTGAGCTACACAGACCTTCTGTAACCATACCAAATGTAATATATACTAATTTGAGTGTCCTGGATTTACATTTACTATGTTACGTCTAGTCTATGAGAACCAGCTGCCACTTGGAACCTGCAGGTTCGCTTGACCTTATTCATGGTTTCCTCAGTTTAAAGGTGGTGGAAATATTAAGGAATTAGGTCAAGGTCAGAATACATTATATCTGTAGCCACAACTCAATTTCTTTGATCACCACCCCAAACGTATATCTTGCTGGCATACTTAAGTTGTTTAATTTAACCTTTATTTAGTCAGTTAAGAACAAATTCTTATTTATAATGACGGCCTAACCCGGCCCAATTATCGACGCTGGGCCAATTGTGCACCACCCTATGGGATTCCCAATCATGGCCGGATGTGCTACAGCCTGGATTCGAACCAGGGACTGCAGTGACCCCTCTTGCACTGAGATGCTGTACCTTAGACCGTTGCCCCACTCGGGAGCCCAAATTAAATGTTAGAATAAGCAGAAAGGCGCATAAAAAAGGAAAGAAGTTCCAGGGAATAAAGCGCCTTACCCAGGACTGAATTTCCCCCTAAGTGAACGGGAAAATAATAGGTCTACCTACACACATCTGGAACTTTTGTAGCCTGCAAGCCATGCCTGTCGCTCTGCCTGTCGCTCGAGAGAGAGCGCCAACGATTGGGGAATACTGATGGCGGGTACAGCGCGGAAGTGGATGCGGATGTGACGTTGTCGGACACCACTTCATAACAATCTATCGCCGCAGGATGTATTATGAAAGGCTCTGTAAAGTTGTGTTGAATAACCACGGTTTCTCCGCCAAATTACACAACACCACGTTTGCATGGTAAACTCAGTCATTCACGATTCTGTCTGTAACACTATTTAAAAAGTACACAATTACATTTGGAACGAAGCGAGCGAGCATGGCCAAGCGTAAAGAGTCTGCAGACACAGCAGTGAAGACAGACACAAAGAAACCGAAGAAGGTTGCAAAAGGCAAAGCTGGAGGACTAAAAGACAAAAAAGGTAAATCTAGCCAACTAGTTACAACACCCAGTTTACACCCAGCACTGAGCAAATACTTATAGGAAACACCCGTTGAAGATGTTCTACCTTGCCATTTAGCTAATTTAGGCTAGATTGTGACAACATTACATTATCAACGTTTATATACAGGAAGTTTTTTTAAAATTATTATTTTTATTTATTTTTATTTTTTATACGCTATATAATATAAATAATAGGGGGTACAACAATACCGATTATACAAAGTTAAGACATACACGTCACTGTTTTAAAACGCTTTCTTATTCGAAGAATGTACTATAGTATAATCATGTACTGCTCGATATCCTTAAAAAAAACGAGCGGTTTTTTATTAGTACATTTACATTTCTGAATATGACATTTTGCCATTAGCACAATTACATTTTAAGAGGTAAAATAGTTTTTCTTGAGCCTTAGTAATACATGGATAATTCTGAAGGAGACCCCCGACCTTGTTAACAATTAGGAATGTGTGTGCTAATAACCCAAACTTTTTGCAACAGACATTATTGACAAATGTATTTCAGTAAGTTGTGATATAAGGAATATATACAACATCCCTTTGACAAAAAAATCACACAGACCTATTATTGTTCTGAGGGAGCAAAGGTTACAGTTGGCACAACTCTTTGCCTTGTCATCCAATTTGTCTTGTCTCCAAATGTTAACCCTGCAAGTTATAAGACCATACAGGCACAGCATTTCATAATTCATATCTCTAAATTCATAACATTTGGAATGCCTCTAGCGAAAATGTGCTATTTTTCCAAGGAAGGGTATCTCAAGAAGGTGAGGTCTGGTTACACCTCCAGATGGATAGCTATGGCGAACTGTAGGTGTAACAAGGGATATGGTAAAGAGAGAACAATTATTCATAATTGAATAACGACCATTCTGCGTTGCGATGTTGCAGTTGCATCTCATATCATAACTTCTGCTTCAAATTTGTCACTGATGCGTTTCAATGGGCAAGCATCTGTCAGATTCATGTTTATTACAGATTGTGTGCAGGTGCATCGTCTTGCATGGTTACCATTGTGGGTCAACTGTCTTGTCTGCATAGAAAAACGTGTTTACAACTGATCTGAGTTGATTGTGTGTTTTGATTTTCTGCCGAATTAAACTCTGCAATGGTTATTTCTTTAAGACTACATAAAGTTTCATCTGTAGAAGCTACAAAGCATCTACAGATGTCATATGAAGCTTTACAGCTTGCTCTGTAATATGAGTAGTATTTTTATATAAAACATTTTTATATCAGCAAAAAAGAAACGTCCCTTTTTCAGGACCCTGTCTTTCAAAGATAATTCGTAAAAATCCAAATAACTTCACAGATCTTCATTGTAAAAGGGTTTAAACACTGTTTCCCATGCTTGTTCAATGAACCATAAACTATTAATGTGTGATTTCCTGCAAGACAGGAATGTCAGTGTTCTGCCATGGCCAGCAAAAAGCCTGGATCCACATCTGGGACATGTTGGATCGGAGGGTGAGGGCTAGGGCCATTCCCCCCCAGAAATGTCCGGGAACTTGCAAGTGCCTTGGTGGAAGAGTGGGGTAACATCTCACAGCAAGAACTGGCAAATCTGGTGCAGTCCATGAGGAGGAGATGCACTGCAGTACTTAATGCTGACTGATACTGACTGTTACTTTTGATTTTGACCCCCCCCCCCCCTTTTGTTCAGGGACACATTATTCAATTTCTGTTAGTCACATGTCTGTGGAACTTGTTCAGTTTCAGTTGTTGAATCTTGTTATGTTCATACAAATATAATATTTACACATGTTAAGTTTGCTGAAAATAAATGCAGTTGACAGTGAGAGGACGTTTCTTTTTTTCCTGTGTTTATTTATAAACATGAATATGAAAATAATTGATTTGGCCAATTTTTCTATATATTGTTGAACGTAATGTACTCTGCGGGCATATCAAAGTTTTAGAGTACTCTGCTGTACTCTGCTAGTTTTAAAGTCATGGCTCTTTTTATACAATTGGCATAGTGGGAAATGTAACCAATCACAGCCCTCCTTTTACTTGTATCATTGCACATCCTGCAAATCACTAGCAGAAGGCAACCATTTTGAATCCATTTTCACATTCACTCTGGTAATGCTTACAAATTGGATCATAACCCTAAAAGTAGCAGAGATCAAGTGGTGGAAAAAGTACACAATTGTCATACTTGAGTGAAACTACAGATACCTTTTTAATAGAAAATGACTCAAGTTAAAGTGATATTCACCCATTAAAATACTACTTGAGTAAAAGTCTAAAAGTATTTGGGTTTTAAATATACTTAATAATAAAACATCAAAGTATAAATCATTTCAAATTCCTTATATTAAGAAAACCAAAAGGTGCTATTTTCTTGTTTTTTTAAAGATATAATTTACAAACGAAGCATTTGTGTTTAGTGAGTCTGCCAGGTCAGAGACAGTAGGGATGACCAGGGTATGTTCTCTTGATAAGTGAGTGAATTGGACAAATTTCCTGTCCTAAGCATTCAAAATGTAACGAGTACATTTGGGTGTCAGGGAAAATGCATGGAGTAAAAAGTACATTATTTTCTTTAGAAATTTTGTGGAGTAAAAGTTGTCAAACTTAGTAAAAGTGTAAAGTACAGATACCAAGAAAAACACTTAAGTAGTACTTTAAAGTATTTTCACTTAAATAATTTACACCACTGCAGAGATCCCACCCAACTTTGATATGCCCGTAGAGTATATAATGTTCAACAATATATAGAAAAATTTGCCAATTTTTGATTTTTTGCATTTCCAATATTCATGTTTATATTTTTCTAGAAAAAGTATTTTGATTTCAAAAACACATTTTTTAAAATTAATTTATGAATATAGAAAAATATAAACATGAATATTGGAAATATAAAAAAATCAAATTTGGCATATTTTTCTATATTCATAAATGAATAAAAATATTGTGTTTTTGAAATCAAAATACTAATATTACAGGGCAAGCAGTAAATCTTCATATGACACCAATGTTTGCTGCGTAGCACCTAAAGATGAAACACTATGGAGTCTTAAGGCCAAAATGTCATAAATATGCTCAATTATGCCTTTAGATATATATGTCAACAGTCCTTCCTCCGAAGCACTATTCTATGGATTACATTTTGTGAAAATCCCCAAAATCATGGTCTTTTTTGTTGTTGTCTGGGTTTCGTGAGGAATCACTCATCAGTGGATTATTCAGTCTTTCTCTCACTTTCATCGTCTTATCATGGCCCATCTTTCTTTCTACCCTATCAGAGAATGGAGAGGAAACGGAGAAGGTTCAGAGAAAAGCCAAGCACAAATCCCGTCTCTCTAAACCTATAGCAGGGGACACAACCGAAACCAACACCAGCAAATACTTCCAGGACCAGACTCCAGTGAAGGAGGAGCCTGCTGATATGAGTCCTGAGAGTGATATCATCCCTCCTTTTATCAGAGCCAGAAAAGACACAGTAAAGCCTGTGAAAAAAGAAGATGATGAGGACAGCGAGGAGGATGAAGACTGGGAGGAAGTGGAAGGTGATAAAGGAATGAACGCTAGTTTTGATTGTACAATGTTTGTAGACCATATCTGTGTAGATGAACGTTCTCTGTTTTGTAAGCCTATGATGGCTCTGGTCCTTGCTCTGTGTGTGTCACTATCTGATATTGCTGTCTGTCCTCAGAGCTGTCTGAGCCCTTAGGTTCAGTGGAGCCAGTAGAGCCAGCCCTGCCCTCACAGCCCGTGGAGATAGAGATTGAGACCCCAGACATCATCCACAAAAGGCAGAAAAGGTGAGAGTTAGTGGCAAGATGGTATCTGTGTCTTTATGTGTACTCCTTTGGAAAAGCAAGTTCTGCATCCTAGATGACACGGTCAGACTGTAGGAGAGTTAGCTCATTTTAGTCCAAGATGGAAATATGAACCATCCATCAATTTACCATGACAACCTGACTCCAGGGAGAAGAGGAAGGCGGAGTTTGAGACCTATTTGCGACGCATGATGAACCGCTTCAACAAAGATGTGGTGGAGGACACACACAAGGTGAGCAAGCACACACACACACGTGTATCGTAAGGACCTCCACATGGCTTAGCTCACAGACTGTCACGATGCCTTCACCTGCTGATGGGGGAATCAGAGAATGGCTGTGGTCCATTTTTATTCGCCCTAACATGTTCTCTTCTCATTCAAACACTTCTTACGATACCGATTTATTAACATCTCTCCCATAGGTCCACCTCATGTGTCTTCTAGCCAATGGGATGTTCCGGAACCGGTTGTGTAGTACACCGGACCTGCTGGCCATCAGCCTGTCTCTGCTGCCCACCCACTTTGCCATGGTGGCCAAGGAACGCATTGACACCAACTACCTCTCTGGCCTGCTCAAGTGGTGAGGAGGGACTTCAATTTGTATTTGTGTGCGTGTGACTTTAACCGTGGGAATTTTTTTCTTCTTCTGCTTATTCCTTGTAGCATGCTGAACTATGTTTACCCTTCTTGACACCTGACTAATTCAATCATCCCTGGCTATGTTGTCAATTTACGTTTTGTTCTTTGTAATTGATCCTGGTTGATTTTTTTTTGTCCAGGTTTGGGGCGACATTCACGCTTAACCCGGAGCTTCCCTGTGAGGAGAGGCCCGACCCACAGGCCCTGCTGGAGAGGAGGCTGGGTAGCCTCACCGCTAGAGACCACCAGGAAATGACACATGTAAGTGGCAGGTATCCTGCAGACTGAATGCACCATGCGGACATGTTTGTTCATGTTCCCCTGCTGCACAAAAAAAATAAATTGCAAATGGAGTATGTTTTTGAGAGATGGCCACATTTTCCATATAGTTTTAAATCAAAGGTTAAACAGTTCGGGCTCTTATGGTATGACATCTCTCCAGAAATAAGTCTCTCACTGTTGCCGCCTGTTATAGACTCCCCTCAGCTCCCAGCTGTGCCCTGGACACCATATGTGAATTGATTGCCCCCCCATCTATCTTCAGAGTTCGTTCTGTTAGGTGACCTAAACTGGGATATGCTTAACACCCCAGCAGTCCTACAATCTAAGCTAGATGCCCTCAATCTCACACAAATTTTCAAGGAAACCACCAGGTACAACCCTAAATCTGTAAACATGCGCACCCTCATAGATATTATCCTGACCAACTTGCCCTCCAAATACACCTCTGCTGTTTTCAATCAGGATTTCAGCGATCACTGCCTCATTGCCTGCATCCGCTATGGGTCCGCGGTCAAACGACCACCCCTCATCACTGTCAAACGCTCCCTAAAACACTTCTGCGAGCAGGCCTTTCTAATCGACCTGGCCCAGGTATCCTGGAAGGATATTGACCTCATCCCGTCAGTCGAGGATGCCTGGTCGTTCTATAAAAGTAATTTCCTCACCATCTTAAATAAGCATGCCCCTTTCAAAACATTTACAACTAAGAACAGATATAGCCCTTGGTTCACTCCAGACCTGACTGCCCTTGACCAGCACAAAAACATCCTGTGGCGGACTGCAATAGCATCGAATAGTCCCCGCGATATTCAACTGTTCAGGGAAGTCAGGAACCAATACACACAGTCAGTCAGGAAAGCAAAGGCTAGCTTTTTCAAACAGAAATTTGCATCCTGTAGCTCTAACTCCAAAAAGTTTTGAAACACTGTAAAGTCCATGGAGAACAAGAGCACCTCCTCTCAGCTACCCACTGCACTGAGGCTAGGCGACACGGTCACCACTGATAAATCCATGATAATCGAACATTTCAATAAGCATTTCTCTACGGCTGGCCATGCTTTCCTCCTGGCTAAACCTACCCCGGCCAACAGCTACTCACTCCTCGCAGCTACTTGCCCAAGCCTCCCCAACTTCTCCACCCAAATCCAGATCGCAGATGTTCTGAAAGAGCTGAAAAACCTAGACCCGTACAAATCAGCTGGGCTAGACAATCTGGTCCCTCTCTTTCTAAAATTATCCGCCGCCATTGTTGCAACCCCTATTACCAGTCTGTTCAACCTCTTTCATTTCGTCCGAGATCCCTAAAGATTGGAAAGCTGCCGCGGTCATCCCCCTCTTCAAAGGGGGTGACACTCTAGACCCAAACTGTTACAGACCTATATCCATCCTGCCCTGCCTTTCTAAAGTCTTTGAAAGCCAAGTTAATAAACAGATCACTGACCATTTCGAATCCCACCGTACCTTCTCCGCTGTGCAATCCGGTTTCCGAGCTAGTCACGGGTGCACCTCAGCCACGCTCAAGGTACTAAACGATATCATAACCGCCATCGCTAAAAGACAGTACTGTGCAGCCGTCTTCATCAACCTGGCCAAGGCTTTCGATTCTGTCAATCACCGTATTCTTATTGGCAGACTCAATAGCCTTGGTTTCTCAAATGACTGCCTCGCCTGGTTCACCAACTACTTTGCAGACAGAGTTCAGTGTGTCAAATCGGAGGGCCTGTTGTCTGGACCTCTGGCAGTCTCTATGGGGGTACCACAGGGTTCAATTCTCGGGCCGACTCTTTTCTCTGTATATATCAACGATGTCGCTCTTGCTGCAGGTGATTCCCTGATCCACCTCTACGCAGATGACACCATTCTGTATACATCTGGCCCTGCTTTGGACACTGTGCTAACTAACCTCCAGACGAGCTTCAATGCCATACAACACTCCTTCCGTGGCCTCCAACTGCTCTTAAACGCTAGCAAAACCAAATGCATGCTTTTCAACCGTTCACTGCCCGCACCCGCCTGCCCGACTAGCATCACTACTCTGGACGGTTCTGACCTAGAATATGTGGACAACTACAAATACCTTGGTGTCTGGCTAGACTGTAAACTCTCCTTCCAGACTCATATCAAACATCTCCAATCCAAAATCAAATCTAGAATCAGCTTTCTATTTCGCAACAAAGCCTCCTTCACTCACGCCGCCAAACTTACCCTAGTAAAACTGACTATCCTACCGATCCTCGACTTTGTCATCTACAAAATAACTTCCAATACTCTACTCAGCAAATTGGATGCAGTCTATCACAGTGCCATCGGTTTTGTTACCAAAGCGCCTTATACCACCCACCAATGCGACCTGTATGCTCTAGTCGGCTGGCCCTCGCTACATATTCGTCGCCAGTCCCACTGGCTCCAGGTCATCTATAAGTCTATGCTAGGTAAAGCTCCGCCTTATCTCAGCTCACTGGTCACGATAACAACACCCACCTGTAGCACGCGCTCCAGCAGGTATATCTCACTGGTCATCCCCAAAGCCAACACCTCCTTTGGCCGCCTTTCCTTCCAGTTCTCTGCTGCCAGTGACTGGAACGAAATGCAAAAATCAGTGAAGCTGGAGACTTACATTTCCCTCACTAACTTTAAACATCAGCTATCTGAGCAGCTAACAGATCGCTGCAGCTGTACATAGTCCATCTGTAAATAGCCCACCCAATCTACCTACCTCATCCCCATATTGTTTTTATTTACTTTGCTGTTCTTTTGCACACCAGTATCTCTACTTACACACCATCATCTGCTCATCATCATCTGTTCATCTATCACTCCAGTGTTAATCTACTAAATTGTAATTACTTTGCTACTATGGCCTATTTATTGCCTACCTCCTCACGCCATTTGCACACACTGTATATAGACTTTCTTTTTTTTCTATTGTGTTATTGACTGTACGCTTGTTTATTCCATGTAACTCTGTGTTGTTGTTTCTGTCGCACTGCTTTGCTTTATCTTGGCCAGGTCGCAGTTGTAAATGAGAACTTGTTCTCAACTAGCTTACCTGGTTAAATAAAGGTGAAATAACATTAAAAAAAAAAAAAATCTTCTCTCTAGAGAGAAATTGGGCCTAACTCAGTTTGCCTTGATGGTACTTAACCGAAGCCTGTTTTAAATCAAGTGTTCCCATTGTCCTACCTGCATGACGTAACCTTGACCTCTGTCCCCTGTGTTTTCCTCCAGCTGTTCCTATTGGTGCTGAGGTCGTTGCAGCTCTTCTGTCGACTGGTGCTCTCTCTGCAGCCCCTGTCACTGAAGCCCCTGTCAGCCAAGGTCCAGCATTGGGTTTGCGTGTACACACTTTAAGGTGAAGTTCACAGGCTCTGTGTGTGTCCTTACCTGATCCAACTCTCTTTTTCAGAGCAAGGCCAAGAACTCAGGCAGCCCGCCTAGGAAGAGTCCATCGCAGAAGAAACCTCCAAAGGAGAGCCCCTCAGAGCCCAATGTATCCCCAGGGTCCAAGAGACCGGCAGGGGGGAAGGCCGAGAGAGGAGGCAAGAAGGCAAAAAAGAAAGAGGCAGGGGAGACGGAAAAAGCTGTGTCGGTGGGACAGAAACCCAAGAACTCCAAGCGCCGCAGCATAGCCTCGAAGGTGAACTACAAAGAGGAGAGCAGTGAAGGGGAGGGGCCAAGTGATGGGGAGGAGTTCCAGCTGACTAATGAGGAAGACAGCGAGGACTCTGAGGGAGGAGCCAAAGCCATCAGAGCCAAGAAAGTAAAAGGAGGTAAGAGCAAGGGCAATAGTACAGCTCCACAGAAAAGAAGCAGTGGAGGCAAGATGAAAGTGAAGAGTGAAGAGGAAGATGATGATTGGGAGGGAAATGAAGAGGAGGGGGAGGAAGAGCAGGGTATGAAGCGGGGCAAAAGGAAGGAGGGGAAGGGTGCAGACGAGTGGCTGGAGGTGTACCTGGAGAAGACTGGGTGCTGGGTCTGTGTGGAAGTGCTGCAGGGGGTGGGGCAGCCTGAACTGTGCTCCAAGCAGGCCACCCATCCCATGACCTACGTGGTAGCCGTCGACGGGGACGGTCACCTGAAGGACCTGGGCAGCAAGTACGACCCCACCTGGATGACCTCCACCAGAAAGCGCCGGGTGGACGAGGAGTGGTGGGAGGGGACGCTCGAGCCATTCCTCGGCCCCGAATCTGAGAGGGATGTCCAGGAGGATAAAGAGGTGAGAATGAGATGCAAATTTGCACACCTTCATTTGTACAGCTTCTCATTTACACCCCCCTCTCTGTGCTCTAGCTCCAGGCGAAGTTGCTGGACAAGCCGTTGCCCACGTCGGTAGCAGAGTTCAAAAACCACCCGCTGTACGCCCTGAAGAGACATCTACTGAAATATGAAGCTCTCTACCCCTCCACAGCGGCCATCCTGGGGTACTGCAGGGGAGAGCCCGTCTATTCCAGGTAAGCAGCACACATAACAGGGGATATTGCAAATTTGAGATTTTTCATAACTGATTTTGAATGCAAAGAAGCAGATAGAGGGCTGTTTAAAAGTATCATTTTGTTTCAAAGCAGAGTTCATGGAAATGTAGCTCTTTTTTGGGGGCGGGTCATGTAAATGCGTTACTATGGTATGCACACTCGTTGTTTGGTATCCAAAACAAATGTATCTTCTTTGATTGTGAAAAGCCATGAGAAATACAGTAGTACTTATTTGCATCTGGGGTCTCCACAGGGACTGTATTCACACGCTACACTCCCGAGACACCTGGCTGAAGGAGGCGCGCACCGTCCGTCTAGGAGAGGAGCCCTACAAGGTGAGCAGGGTCGTGTTCTTTAGGGCACACCGTAGCAAAACTCACTCACACACACACACTCTCTGACAGGACAAGCTCTCTCTCTCACTCACTCTCACAGACAAGCTCTCTCTCTCACACACACTCACATTCACACTCACTCTCACAGACAAGCTCTCTCTCACACTCTCTCACACACTCACGCTATCTCACACACTCACTCTCACTTTCTCTCGCTCTCTCACACACACGCACACTTTCTTAAACACACTCACACAATCTCACACACACACACACTCTCTCCCATACACGTTCTCTCAACCTCTCTCTCTCTCAGATGGTGAGAGGGTTTTCCAATCGTTCTCGCAAAGTCAGGATGGCGTCAGAGCAGAAGGACAAAGATGACCTGCCTCTGTTTGGTGAATGGCAGACAGAGGAGTACCAGCCCCCAGTAGCTGTGGATGGCAGGGTATGATTACTTTCTAGTGTGTGTGTGTGTGTGTGCGTGCGTGCTGCATTTTATAAACAATTTAGTTAAGTATATGTTTGTTTTCTCCAGGTGCCTCGTAACGACTTCGGTAACGTTTACCTGTTCAAGCCCTGCATGCAGCCCATTGGCTGTGTCCACCTGCGTCTGCCTAACCTCCAGAGAGTGGCTAAGAAGCTGGACATGGACTGTGCCGCTGCTGTCACTGGCTTCGACTTTCACGGTGGCTACTCTCATGCTGTGTAGGTTTTTCCATTGTTTGCGCGCGTGTGTGTGTGCGTGCGTGCGCGCGTGTGTGTGTGCGTGTGTGTGTGTGTGCGTGCGTGCGTGCGTGTGTGTGTGTGTGTGTGCTGGTTGTTACGTAGTTTGTTTCTGCGCGGTTCTTTTTCTAGAACGGACGGCTACATTGTGTGTGAGGAGCATGAGGAGATCCTGAGAGCAGCCTGGGTGGAAGACCAAGAGATCCAGAGACAGAAGGAGAAAGAGGGGAGTTGTAGTGTGTCTGAATGTGTTTGTGAAAAGCCTCTGTTTTGCCACTTCGCTCAAAGCGCATCTTTTTTTCAACCGCCACTGGGTATTGTACAGTTGTATTGAATTTAATAAATACGTATTTCATGCAATTAATCATATCTTTATGGAGAAGGTTTGTTTTATAACTACGGTGTATTACAGGCATTATCTTGTTTGTTAGGTTAGTGCTTCTCATATTTTGCTCATCATATGTCTTGTGTGTGTTTTCCAGAAGCGGGAAAAGAGGGCAGTGGCTAACTGGACTCTGCTGGTGAAGAGCCTGCTGATCAGGGAGAGACTACAGCGTCGCTATGGGAAGAAAGGCCCAACACCCGGAGGAGGCCTGGACCAACTGAAGAGCCAGGATAGGGAAGGGATAGAGGGTCTATCGTCTGAAGAGGAAGGGGAAGGTGGGCCGAACACGGCTTCTAGCACACTGGCACAGGCCTGGCCCCAGAACAGACAGGGGGAGCAGGACAGTGGCACGGGGGGAGCCTCCAAAACAACATCCAAACGGCAGAAAAGGGGCCAGGAAAAGCACCTTTTCCCCTTTGAGAAAGTATAAGATCAGCCAACCCAACTCTCTCTGGCGCCCATCCAGTCGTGTTCTTCATGTCGCCAGAACGGATCAGAAGTAGGTCAGACCGACAGGCATCTGTTCTTGCTTCCTGCTGTGCTACAGGAGATGTAGGTCATTGTAATCCCTGTGGACCAAAACAACAAAGCAGTCTGGTGTCGGTGTGGCACATGGGCATGCCTGAATTGTCCCCACTTGCGCCAGCGAATAGCTCGCTTTTCGCGTGGCACCCCACTAGGTAACACGCTTGAGAATTGCTGTTACGTGTGCTAGCACGGCAGATGTCCTGGGTTTGAGCCTCTGTGGAAACCCCACTCAGGAGGAAGTGGTACTCTCGAAGCTAGCAACGTGATAACCTTTACACGGGCACAGACTCTAACCTGCACTGCTGCAGGTGGTGGAACCTCGACGTAAACTGATTCCGTTTTTTTTTTTTTCACACACTCATATCGCTTATCGCTCCTGTGTCTCTAAACACACTCATATCTCTACGTGTGTGTGTGTGTGTGTGTGTGTGTGTGTGTGTGTGGGCGTGTGTGTGTGGGGGCATGTGAATGTGGGAGCTCAGTTGTCTGTCTCTACTGTCTATTAGTAGACAGTTTTTTTAATGCAAAGTATTTTTCTAAGAATTGTTATAAAAATGTAAAAAATGTATCCAAATTGTTGTTATATTACAGCTGATGTAGTGTTAAAATAATGGAAATAAATAGCAGATATTTTGGGACTCGTGAGTTTGACCCAAATAGAAGTGTTGTCTCGTGCATTTGTATCATCATCAAGCTGCCCAAACTACAAACTCAGACATTCACAACAAGATCAATTTCATCATCACAATGTCTCATAGCAACGGTATGTTTTATCCTTGAGGCAATGGAGCCAATCACTGATTGTCAGAGACAAGGACGGAGTTATTTTACGCTGGCTTGGGTTGAACCATGGCCCATCATGTCATCGGGCGAAAGCGGAGAGGGAGGAGAGCTCTTCTCAAATCGCACGGTAATCTGCACCGCTCGGTCATGTTGTCAACAAGGCAGCATGGTGCATTGTCTAGAAACATCTCTTTTTCCATCAAGTAAATGTTTGAAATGTCAAACTCATTTTCATTTGTTCTATGAGATAATATCACAACGAACCTTTTATGTGCGTTATTACATAAATGCTTCAAAATTCACAAAAAGTGTCATTGTTTGAAGAAGATTACCACAGACCTTATTTTCGCCGTTTATCCAAAACAAAAACTCCATTCGTTTTCCACAGGCTTTGTTCAACGAACCATGGCGGAGTTGGCGCCTACAAAAAGATGTCATTACTATTACTACACATGCTTAATTACATCACTTTTGTTTTGAGCCGACTTCGCCGTCGGAAAGAGTGGGGCTATTGGCTCACGCCCGGTTCCAAATCACATGCAATCAACTTTCACCCGCTGCAAATCACGCCTGCACGGGAGCCCGGGCGAGATTAATTGAACCCCCTCAAGGATTACTCTGCAGGTCAGGGATTCCCAGCACGATCCAAGTCCCAGTGTCTGTGACGCCCGCCGTTTGCTGCAACGCAGACCCAGTGGAGAGCGCGGTGAAACAGAGAAGCCACAATGTCCTGATGAGTTTTGATGCGGTCTTTACCCGACAAAGTCAAGTTAGGATATGTCAGTTATCCGTGCGAGCTTTTGTCCTGAACCCATTAGGGTGCTTTAGGTGCCAAGCTTATGGTCATGTTGCAGCAGTATGTAGGAGGGAGATTCCTAGATGTGAGAAGTGTGCAGGAGGGAATGAGACAAAGGAATGTGTAGTATAGGTGGAAAAAGTGGTGCTGGAGTCAGAACTGTCCGGTGAGAGAAAGGCAGGTTGCCAGAATCTGAGTAGTACAGAAGGTGTAGTATGCTGAGGCAGGGAAGAGAGTAGTAGAGGAAGATGGGTCCAGGGTGAGGGATCCTAAGAAGATCCCTGTGATTAGGCCGAGGCCAATAAAGAGTGATAAGAATAACGTGCTTCAATAAGGTTGGCTTAGCCTACCGCAGAAATGGAACGTAAATCACTGAAAATATATGTTGTGGTGGCAGCTGCAGAGAAATACTTGGGTGTACAAGATTTTACTGCAGAAGAGTTAGGTGTGTTTGAATGATAGTGTCCCGTCCTCCCAGGCTGTCGGCCTTGTGTAAGATCAGATAGGAGGGGTGCGTCACCTGAGTGGGTTGAGTCTCTGACGTGATCTTCCTGTCCGGGTTGGCGCCCCCCTTGGCTTCGTGCCGTGGGGGAGAACTCCGTGGGATATACTCGGCCTTGTCTCAGGGTAGTAAGTTGGTGGTTGAAGGTATCTCTCTAGCGGTGTGGAGGCTGTGCTTTGGCAAAGTGGGTGGGGTTATATCCTGCCTGGTTGGCCCTGTCCGGCGGTATAGTTGGACGGGGCCACAGTCTCTCCCGACCCCTCCTGTCTCAGCCTCTAGTAATTATGCTGCAATAGTTTGTGTCGGGGGGCTAGGGTCAGTCTGTTATATCTGGAGTATTTCTCCTGTCTTATCCAGTGTACCGTGTGAATTTTAAGTAGGCTCCCTCTAATTCTCGTTCTCTTCTCTTGGAGGACCTGAGCCCTAGGACCATGCCTCATGCCCCTGGCCTGATGACTCCTTGTTGTTCCCAGTCCACCTGGTCGTGCTGCTGCTCCAGTTTGAACTGTTCTGCCTGCGGCTATGGAACCCTGACCTGTTCACCGGACGTGCTACCTTGTCCCAGACCTGCTGTTTTCGACTCTCTATACCGCACCTGCTGTCTCTAACTCTGAATGATCGGCTATGAAAAGCCAACTGACATTTACTCCTGAGGTGCTGACCTGTTACACCCTCTGTGATTATTATTATTTGACCCTGCTGGTCACCTATGAACGTTTGAACATCTTGGCCATGTACTGTTATAATCTCCACCCAGCACAGCCAGAAGAGGACTGTCCACCCCTCAGGTTCCTCTCTAGTTTTTTTTCCTGCCTTTCTAGGGAGTTTTTCCTAGCCACCGTGCATCTACATCTGCATTGCTTGCTGTTAGGGGTTTTAGGCTGGGTTTCTGTATAGCACTTTGTGACATCGGCTGATGTAAAAAGGGCTTTATAAATACATTTGATTGATAAGGCCAAGTAGTCGAATAGTGGTGAGGTTTTAATGGGTGTGGGGTTAGATGGTAGGGCAATTCTTTCTTCCCCTTTCCCACGTCCTTTTCCCTTCCCCTTTGTGTTACAAAGTGTAATAAATTCATCCTCCACAACAGTAGGTGGTTAACACAGGGTGATCAGCTTCTATCTCAAGGCAATCAGACTGTTAAATAGCCATAACTAGCCGGCTACCACCCGGTTACTCAACCCTGCACCTTAGAGGCTGCTGCCCTATGTACATAGACATGGAATCACTGGTCACTTTAATAATGGAACACTAGTCATTTTAATAATGTTTACATAATGTACTGCTTTACTCATTTCATATGTATATACTGTATTCTATTATACTGTATTTTAGTCAATGCCACTTTGACTTTGCTCGTCCTAATATTTATATATAGTACCAGTCAAAAGTTTGGACACACCTACTTATTTCAGGGTTTTTCTTTATTTTTACTATTTTCTACATTGTAGAATAATAGTGAAGACATCAAAACAATGAAATAACAAATGTTATATTTTATATTTGAGATTCTTCAAAGTAGCCACCCTTTGCCTTCATAACAGCTTTGCACACTCTTGGCATTCTCTCAACCAGCTTCACCTGGAATGCTTTTCCAACAGTCTTGAAGGAGTTCCCACATGCTGAACACTTGTTGGCTGCTTTTCCTTCACTCTGCTGTCCAACTCATCCCAAACCATCTCAATTGGGTTGAGGTCGGGTAATTGTGGAGGCCAGGTCATGTGATGCAGCACTCCATCACTCTCCTTACGCAGCCTGGAGGTGTTTTGGGTCATTGTTTTGTTGAAAAACAAATGATAGTTCCACAAAGCGCAAACCAGATGGAATGGCATATCATATTTCTCTTTGCTTATTTGAGCTGTTCTTGCCATAATATGGACTTGGTCTTTTTTGAAATAGGGCTATCTTCTTTATACCAACCCTACCTTGTCACAACACAATTGATTGGCTCAAACGCATTAAGAAGGAAAGAAATTCCACAAATGAACTTTTATCAAGGCACACCTGTTAATTGAAATGCATTCCATATGACTACCTCATGAAGCTGGTTGAGAGAATGCCAAGAGTGTGCAAAGGTGTCATCAAGGCAAAGGGTGGCTACTTTGAAGAATCTCAAATATAAAACATATTTTGACTTGTTTAACACTTTTTTGGTTCCTACATGATTCCATGTGTGTTATTTCATAATTTTGATGTCTTCGCTATTATTCTGCAATGTAGAAAATAGTAAAAATAAAGAAAAATCCTTGAATGAGTAGGTGTTTCACAACTTTTGACTGGTACTGTATTTCTTAATTCCATTTTACTTTAGATTTGTCTGTATTGTTGTGAATTACATTTACATTACATTTTAGTCATTAAGCAGACGCTCTTATCCAGAGCGACTTACAGTAGTGAATGCATACATTTCATATATTTTTCTCCGTACTGGTCCCCCGTGGGAATCGAACCCACAACCCTGGCGTTGCAAACTCTACCAACTGAGCCACACGGGACCGTTAGATACTACTGCACTTTGGAGCTAGGAACACAAGCATTTCGCTACACCCGCAAAAACATTGCTAAATATGTGTATGTGACCAATAAAATTTGATTTGCGATAAGAGAAATAGGCCGAATATGGAGGCCGTAACCGGCCTCACACTCCAGTACAGTAGGTGGCGGTGTATGCAACTTTCAGTTGGTTGCAATCTGGCAATACAAATGTTAAGAAGAAGAACACGATCCAAGGACAGACAGTCACTGGGCCACAGCCAAGAATGGATCTTCAGGATTACACAGGCATCAGAGCTATAAATATATTCCCAGCCACTCAGAAAATAGTTACGGGAGAGTGTTGTTGATTTCTTCCATAAATTCTTTAAACCCGACTGATCTTATGTCATTGTCTCCCACATGTAGGCTATGTATTTTTCCATTTCATTACTTTTGTTCATGCACTTGATGCAGTGTCTGGCCAGAGCCAGTTCTTTAAACCTTGATTCATTGTGTCTCTGGATTCCTACTAATTGTTCGAATAATTTCTTGGTATTAGAGATGCACAAATAATTAAAATGTAGATGATTTGTTAATTCCTTAGAAACTTCGATTACAGTGGGCAGATTCGATTATGCTAAACCGCTGGGCACCGGTCTATGGCCCGTGATGTGAACAGGCAAAAGTGGTGAGGGAGGAGCGCCTTTCTCAAATGAACAGTAATCTGCGCCGCTCGGTCACGTTGTCAACCAGGCAGCATGGTGTATTGTCCAGAAACATATATTTTCCATAAAAGATATGCTTGAATTTTCATTGGGAAGGTAGAAAATACAGAATCCTACTCATTACTCCACGTGGTTAATTTACTGACTTGTTTTCAGCCAACTTCGCCGTGGGTTATGAACGGGGCACATGGCTCATGCGCCCGGTTCCAAAATGAATGCGATTAACTTTCACCCGGTGTAAAACATGTCTTAACCGGCGCCCGAGCCTGATTAATCGAATCCCCTTGGTTTGGGTCCCCGCCTTGAATAATATAACTGTCCAATGGGTGTCATCGATGGAGACACGGAAGTGACGCAATATTTGAATATTAATTTACTTTCTGTCTTCCTCTTAACTGGCGAGTTTTTCAGAATTGGTCCTGGTACTTAAAACCACTTTTGGCTTCATTTGCAAGGCGACCCAACTCGGCCTGGAAGGTAAGTAAAGACTTCAGTACTTGGTGGGAAGGGTTATGCCAACAATAAAGTAAGTTAGTTTGCTAACGACCCACAGACGGCCTTGTTTACATGCCAATCCCCGGGCTAGAGTGTGAGAGATGCGGCTGCTAGGGGCATCAGCGACTCGTTATGTATCAGTTGTGGTGAATTCCGGGCTGGAACAATGGCACCGCTGTTTTTCTACGTTGCCTATGTCTAGGATGGCGTATTTTATAGATTATTAAAATAATAATTTGGAAAACGGCTGTTGTGTTAACCTCTACTTTATTGCTAGCTAAGTTGTTAACTAACGTTAGCTCGCTAAACGTTAGCGCTGGGAAATTGGCTAGGCAAACCCAGCTACAAGCCAGTCATGTTTGTGTATTCGGCCAGAACCCACTTAATTTGATGTATTATACTGTAAACACCTAACTACGTCTATGAAATCGTGTATGCATAAGTGCCTATTTATAGCACGGAGGGAATGCAAACAAGCGTCTAGCACTGACATGGGGACCAGGTCGATAGGGCAAGTCACATATCAAACTCCTGGCTACCTACTGCGGTGACCCATGGCTTTATGTTCAATGTTCAGGCCATCACAAACCGTAGAACAGGAGCAGACATCCGAAGTAGACCGTCAATCGCCACACCGCCCACTACGTGGAGATATTTTCAGGAATGCAAGGAGTCACTACAGTTGGCTGAATATTCACGTTTTTCTTATTAGGACTAGATAGTATGTCACGCGGCTGCTCCTGTGCCTACTGTCCTACCACCTTGTCAGTACGGGGAAATATCGTCATGTAATCCTTTAAACCGCTGCATTAAGCCGCTCCCCGTGCTTTGTATCCCACACGTGTTATCATATTGTTTGTCTAATGTACAACTAGAAGAAAAGGAAGTCCCAGGGGTAATGGAAGATGTTTGCTTTCCCGATCTTTCTGAAGCCTTGGTTGGACACGTTTTGGTGGATCTCTAATCAGTGAATCGCACAAGTGGCTGGGTATTGGAGCAGACTTTTCTGTCTTGTGCAGAGAGAGACCTTGACTTTATGGAGCACTGTAGTTCCGTTGACCTGAGTTCAGACGAATGAACATCACACTGTGTCCCTGACCCGTTCTTCCTCAGACTCAACCATTGTCAAGTGTTTTTTTTTTTCTTGCGCTGAACCATTTTATTGTTCCCCCTCCCATTTCATCCCTCCCGCTTATCCTCAAGTTCTTTGTCTCCTTTCAGAGCATCCACCTCGACGGTTCCTCATGAAAGACGGGGAGTGTAACTTCTTCTGCTTCTTCCGCTGCTGCTGAGCGGTGTTGGGCTAGTTTGTGGAGCAGTTTTTTTTCTGGGAGCTGTAGTTCCCCAGGTGGTTCCGACGGCCAGAGAGCCAGTCCCAGAGAGAGTGAGGGCGTCTCTGCCGGCGAATGTCTGTGGACATGAACAGCCAGGCCTCCGACAGCAATGAGGAAGACCTCGGGGTCAACTCTGAGGATGATGACGGGGGTGACGACGACGACCAGGGGGACATAGCTGACTACTATGACGGCGTGGCCGGAGACATGGAGCAGCAGGGGGCCGACTCGTTCGACCCAGAGGAGTACCAGTTCACCTGCCTCAACTACAGGGAGAGCCAGAAGGTGCTCTGCGACGAGGTCAACAGTATCGCCGCCATCCTGAAGGTTTGTGTTGGGCTAGTCTTAGGGGTAATTGAGGTCGACGTTACCATTAACCACATACCTAGGGTCAATTACCATACCCTCAATCTTAACCGTAACGACTAGGGGTGTGAAAATATCTAGGGGCCGCTCATTCATTCTCATGGGGAGGGCTGTGTGTTAACCTAAATTGAATGGGGAGCTGTAATATCAGACCATATCTGTGGCACGGTCATGTTATGAGGTGCGTATCTTTCCAGTCTCAGTAGTTATCAGTTTAAAGAAGTAATCAATGAAAGCACTAGAGAAGGGTCTGCTGCTGCCTCCCGAGAACAGCTGTATTCATAGGCTTGATCCTCCTCATGCTTCTCTCTCCGTCTTCTCTTTGGACAGGTTTTACCTGCTGTAGCCAAACTGGTCCTTGTGCACTTTCACTGGCAAGTGTCACAAATACTAGACAGGTAAACACTAGTTCAGTCCTACTCACTCGTATTTTCATACACTATGCAAATATTCTGATAAACAGGTTCGAATATGATTTCTGGTGCCCTGGTTTTGCTTTTTTTTTTAGATACAAGTCAAGCTCATCTCAGTTGCTGTCTGAGGCCCAGGTCCAGCCCAGCAGCACCTGCAGATCAGTTCCTGTAAGTACCAAGAGTGCTCTTTTTCTATGGTGTGTGTTTGTATTGTATTTGGGTGAAGTTCAAGGTGGTGTCTGGAAAGGTACAGGGACTCTGTTCTAGTTGTGTAGGTGGTCTGAACTGTCACTGACCAGATTTGGCCCTTGGGGCCACCATTTGACTATCGTGTGTGTGATTTCTTTCGCTCCCCAGACCCCTCAGTCCCTCCAGTGTGGGGTGTGTCTGCAGCTGGTTCGGAGGGACTCCCTGCTCGCGCTGCCCTGTCAGCACTCCTTCTGCAAAGGATGCTGGGAGCAACATTGCACTGTACTCGTCAAAGATGGGATGGGAGTGGGTAAGCAGCGCTGGTAGGGCTGATGCGACCTGTCAGTGTGTTCAGAAGTCAGCAGCTTGTTGTTCCTTTGAAGATAGTGACATGATAGGCTTTGAAGATGAACCCTGGTGAGAGAATTATTTGATAGCCTTTACTTGCAATCATATTCCCATGTCTGTGTACCTTGGATGTTTTCATATTAAATTTGTCTGTATAAAAGATGTATTTGAAATCCATGTGTTTCTCCATGTTATTTATGCTCAGGGTGTATGCATGAGCTTAAAATATTTTACGTGGTGTATCTTTGTGTACAGGTATCTCCTGTATGGCTCAGGACTGTTCCCTCCAAATGCCAGAAGACTTTGTGCTCCCACTGCTGCCTGGTGAGGAGCTGAAGGACAAATATAGACGCTACCTCTTCAGGGACTATGTGGAGGTACGAGTCTAAGCCTGTCCTTCTGGTGGTCTGTCTGGCTGCTTGTCGGCGCTTCCCTCTGTCTGCCCTCTTTCTGTTTGTCTGTCCCTCTTTGCCTTTGTCTCTCCCTGCAGCTTTTGTTCTTGAACAGCAAATGGTGAAACATTGCACTGTTAATAGAAGGAAACTATCGGCCTCTTTAATTTCCATCTTTCAGCCAGTGTGCATATTTGTCAGGACCTGTCTAGCTATTGAAGGTCTCTGTAGCTGTCGGTAAGGCGCTGTCTCTCGGCTGGTTTACAGTGGGTCTAACTACATATCTGTAGACAGTGATATGTCTGCAGTGACATCATGAGAAATGAGAAATGCAAAAAGTGTTTGCATGACATCAGCAGCCTGGATGGTCCAAATAGCATACCTGCTCTATTTTAATATCGATCAACCCATCTGTTATTTTTTTTATTTTTTAGGATATGTCAGTCCAGCAAGCCAGGAAACCAAAATGAGCTACCGAGCGGTGTTTTGGTTTGCTAGCTTGTTAACATTTTGACCGGAGCTGACTTCTGTTCATTAAAGTGAACGCATTACAAAATCATTATTTACAAGGCAATGGGGAGTTAAAAATAGCCTGTTTACATTTGTGAATGCGACAATTAAAGCAGTGCATTCTTTGAGAAATGTAGAACTTCTAGAAGCTGTCAAAGGTGAACCTTTTTCAAGTCTCTGCGTCAAGGAAACCGACAGGCGCATCAGCGGTGTTCAGTCGGACTGAGTATAAATGAAGTTTAGTTCTGACCAAGGACACTTGACGCATTTGAATGGTTCACAGACATGTCGATAGACGGGACTAAACAAGCCTCCTCTCTCCAGAGCCACTTCCAGTTGCAGCTGTGTCCAGGGGCAGACTGCCCCATCGTCATCCAAGTGCAGGAGCCGCGGGCCCGCAGAGTACAGTGCATCCGCTGCAATGAGGTCTTCTGGTAAGACAGGCACCAGCACATACTACTCTTACACACAGATCAGTACACGTGTTAGCTTCATGTGTATCATGTCAGATAAACATATGGTCGTATCATTTGACTCCCTGCGGATGCACTTACAACTTTCTCTCTACCGTCTCAGTTTCAAATGCCGGGCCATGTACCACGCCCCAACAGACTGCCCGACTGTCCGAAGGTGGCTGACCAAATGTGCAGACGATTCCGAGACGGCCAACTACATCAGTGCGCACACTAAAGATGTGAGACGGGCCGCACACACAATGAAATTAAGTGTGGTTTTCCAATATTCTCCTTTGCTTTTGTCCGTAATGTCGAATTTTTTTACTTTTTCAGTGTCCCAAGTGCAATATCTGCATTGAGAAGAATGGAGGCTGCAATCACATGGTGAGTGGTAATGGAGTCGGCATCTGAGTTGTGCCGACGATCAGTACGATCGTTTGCCTTAGTTTTCTCTGGAGCTTTTCTATGAATGTCTACTTTTACTACAGGTTCTTTTTTTTTTAAGTGTGACATTTCTTTCCTCTCTGTTTCAGCAATGCTCCAAGTGCAAACACGGTGTGTATCTCAGTTATACAACTTCTTACAGCTTAATGCCAAATGAGCCTTTCTACCCATCAATTATTTTCCCTAACGTTCTGCTGATTTAACGCGCTCAAGCCGTATGCAACCCATTTGACATTGAGATCGCATTGTTTTTCCCGTTTTTAATGTCGTCTCTGTGTAGACTTCTGCTGGATGTGTCTGGGGGACTGGAAGACCCATGGCAGTGAGTACTATGAGTGCAGTCGCTATAAGGAAAACCCAGACATCGTCAACCAGAGCCAGCAGGCACAGGCCAGAGAGGCCCTCAAGAAATATCTCTTCTACTTTGAGAGGGTGAGATGAACATGAATCGCTACCATCACTGACGGGTACATAACTTCTGCTGACACTTAGTGTTTGTATGGAATTCAGTGAGCCTTTCAGAAGTATTAAGCTGTGCGTCACATGACTAGGTGACGTGTGCGTTGCCAGAGTAACGGTGTCAGTCAGGTGGTTTGTTTACCTCTTAGCATTACACAGCTTTCAGCACATGTGATGTCAACCAGCGCCATATTTTAAAAATAAATGGACGATCATATTAATACAAGCGGTGCACTTTCAAGGATAGTACACATGTTCCTCAGCCACACATACTTCCACAGAAGTAGTCTGTATGTCACCTCTGGTACTTTTAGATTATGGCAACTGTCTCACATGCGTGTCAAATACCGCTCATGTTCGGCAACTCTTGAGTGTTAGAAGCGACGACACCATGTCAAATGAACACAGATCTTTGTCAGAATCACCCAGAAGTGTGTTTCTTGAATGGCTGTTTCCAGGACTCTTTCTCCAGTCCTGACTGTGTTTTTGTGTTCAGTGGGAGAACCACAATAAGAGTCTCCAGCTGGAGGCTCAGACGTACCAGCGGATCCAGGAGAAGATCCAAGAGCGGGTGATGAACAACCTGGGCACCTGGATCGACTGGCAGTACATGCAGAACGCTGCTAAGCTCCTGGCCAAGGTACTACGGTCACATGCAAGAAGGACCAAACACATACATTAACATAAGGATGTATAGGGCTTTTCACAACTTTGTTACGGAGAGGTGCCAAACCAAGTATATTTCTGATCCGGCACAGTTTGGTTCAGCTCGGCATAATGGTGTGAAAGGGTCATCCTGTGTACTTATTTGACCTACTGCGCTACACTGCTCCTTGAACCAATAGCAAGTCGTGCTGATCTCTAATCTGCCTGTCCCACAGTGTCGCTACACTCTGCAGTATACTTACCCCTACGCCTACTACATGGAGTCTGGTCCGCGTAAAAAACTGGTGAGTCTGTCTAGTATAAGCTACCACATTCTGTCAGTGGTGGGGGGGGGAAAAGTACCCAACTGTCTTGAGTGAAAGTAAAGATGCCTAAATTGAAAATGACTCGCGTGAAAGCCACCCAGGACAAAATACTACTTTGTTAAGACTTTAGCACCATTTTGGTTTTAAAAATACTTAAGGGTCAAAAGTAAATCGAAATGCTAAAATGTATCAAAAGTAAAAAATATATTTTTGAATTCCTTGTATGCAAACCAGATGGCACCGTTGTCTTTTGTTTAGGAAAGCCAGGGGTACAGCAACACTCAGACATTTCCAAATGAAGCATGTTTAGTGAGTCCGCCAGATCAGAGGCAGTACGGCTGACCAGGGATATTCTCTTGATAAGCGTGTCAATTGGACCGTTTTCCTGTCCTGCTAAGCATTCATAATGTTACGAGTGCTTTTGGGCGTCAGGGGAAAATGTATGGAGTAAAGTACATTTTGTTTAGTGATGTAAAAGTTGTCCAAAATATAAATGCAGTATTTTTACTTAAGTACTTTACACTACTGCATTCCATTAATATACATTGAACAAAATATATAAACGCTACATGTGAAGTGTTTCATGAGCTGAAATAAAAGATCCCAGATTGTCCATACGCACAAAGCTGCTTTCTTATTTTGTGCACTAATTTGTTTGAATCCTTGTTAGTGAGCATTTCTTCTTTGCCAGCATAATCATCCACCTGACCGGTGTGGCATATTAAACAGCATGATCATTACAGGTGCACCTTGTGCTGAGGACAAAAGGCCACTCTAAAACGTGCAGATGTTGAGGGAGTGTACAATTTGCATGCTGACTGCAGGAATGCCCACCAGGGCTGTTGCCAGAATTGAATGGGTATTTCTCTACCATAAGCCGCCTCCAATGTCATTTTAGAGAATTTGGCAGTACGTCCAACCGCAGACAACGTGTATGGTGTCGTGTGGGTGAGCAGTTTGCTGATAGAGTGCCCCATGATGGCAGTGGGGTTATGGCATGGGCAGGCATAAGCTACTGACAACAAACGGATGCGTATCTGTATTCCCAGTCATGTGAAATCCATAGATTGGGGCCTAATGAATGTATTACAATTGACTGCTTTTCCTCAGCCATGGCTCTGCACAGTTAAATTTGTAAACTAATTTTTCAGTCTTGCATACAAGGTGACATTTTGCATGAGCAACATGTAAAGTTGCAAAGCACATTTATGCTGCTAATATAGTTGCAAGGGTGTTGAGTGAACGCTTCTGTGATGCTTGCAGTCCGCAAAGATGCTATTGACTCAAATTGATCAGATTCATTTATGGGGAGGGTGCTGCTAGTTGCTAATAATTACATTTTTAAAAACCACGCTCTCTAATGAACAAGTAGCCTAATGAATGCATTTTATGTCCTATTCAGTTTGAATACCAGCAGGCCCAGCTGGAAGCAGAGATTGAGAACCTGTCCTGGAAGGTGGAGCGAGCAGACAGCTACGAGAGCGGGAGCGAGGGGGAGCTGAACGCTAATGACAGAGGGGTAAGGAACGGGGGGGGGGTGTGTATGGATATTGGAGTTTCCAGATTAAGACTTCCATTGGCTGGGAGCACAGGGGAGTTGCCGGTTAATGGCATGCCTTGGGAAATCAGAAGGACCCCCGAAATATGTACGTCCCTAGGCACTGTATTAGTTTTAGACTCTGAAGAATTGAACTTCTTCCTCTCTCTCTCAGGATCTGGAGAATCAGATGCACATTGCTGAGCAGAGGAGACGCACGCTGCTGAAGGATTTCCACGACACCTGAAGTCTCCAGACTACTGTAAAGCACCAGCAGCTCCTTCACTTTGCATCCCTTTGTCTACGGCTCCTCACACTCATCCCCTCCCTCATTAAGCTCTGTCTGCTACAGGGTCCCAGAATGGCACGACTGTATCCCCCCTCCCATTTAGATGTCAAGAAATCCACATTCAAACACACTACACATGAAATGAGAGCATGCACGCACACACACAACGTGAACACAAACATGCTTTAACACTCCGGCAAAAAAAAGAAACCTTAATTCTCCCACACGATCCCACCATCCCTCTACCTGTTTTTTTTTTTTCTTCTCACATTGTTCACCTTCTGTAAATTGATAGTTCGTAAAAAAAAAAAAAAACATTAAAAATAAATAAATGCTGTAATTTTCAACGGTTGTACATTAATACAGATAGTTACTGAGTTTTTAAACCAGATGTCGTTTTCTTTTGTGTTCATTATCTCACACGAACGACAATGCCCATGACAGCAGAAGGGAACTGGCACCCAATGGGTTGACCCAGATCTTCCAGTCAGACCTTTTTATCAGTTCACCTTCACGCTCAATCAGTGTATACAGACACACTTAACTTTAGGACTTTCATGCTGCTCAGATACAGGTCAGACTTCGTTAGAAAGGCAGCCCAATTCTGGTACTACCCCACCCCCCCCCACACACTAATTGGACTTTTGACCACATCTGAGTTTATCTTATTGGCCAAAAGACCATTTAGTAAAAAAAATCAGAATGGGACTGCCTGTCTAAATGCAGCCATACTGAACACTTCAGACGTGTTAATGTTGTGACAACCTCTGACCTTTCAACACAAACAGTAATGCCTCCACAATGCATTATTTTTGACACGGCTTCTAAACAAGCGCTGCAGTGTAGTCGTTGCTTATTCAGGTCAGTCTGCTTGGCCCAAATATAGGCAGCATGGTGTGCCAGCTATATTAATAACTGCTGTAATGCTGTCTCTCCTTTTATGTGTGCCACGTTGGACCGCCCACTAGTAAAGACTTTTAAATAGGGGTTGACAGAAATCCACACCTACACGAACTGCAAGACTTAAAGAGCATAGGGCAGAGTTAGTACCTGTTCCGGAAATGACGTGTGACTTCACGCCAGCAGCATATCACCTTGCATCTCACTGCTGGTTTACCTTGGAAGCTAAGCAGAGTTGGTCCCAGGATGGGAGACCAGAAGCTGCTGGAAGTGGTGCTGGAGATCCAGTAGGAGGCACTCTTTCCTCTGGTTCAATAAAAAATCCCAAGGCAGTGATATGGGGCAATTGCCTTGGGGTGCTGTCTTTCTGATGGAATGTTAAATGGGTGTCCTGACTGGTCACTAAAGATCCCATGCCACTTATCCTAAGAGTATGGGTGTTAACTCTGTTGTTCTGGCTGAATTCCCAATCTGGTCTTCATACCATGGCCACATCATCCCCATCTTCCAACTGGGTCATTAATCTCCCCTGTAACTTTTCTCCAGGTCATTGCTGAAAATCAGTGTTCTCAGTCAACTTACCTGTTTAAATTAAAGGTCAGGGATTTATTTGTCATGACAAAAGTTTGTCACTCCACCCACCTGCTGGTTTCAATCAGCAATAACCACAAAGGACTTTCGAGACGATCAGAAACGAATAGGCCACAACAGCCTCAACCACTCTCTTCATAAGATAGGATAAAACACAGGTTCATCTCCTAACTGGCCAGCAGCAGAAACCACAGATCACGTTCTTCACTGTAAAACCTACAAACATCAAAACTGGTCGGACCTGACCAAAACTTACTCACGGGCCCAAAAGGGTAGAGCTGACCTTGCTCAAATATGAAGGTATGAGCCATGGCAAAATGTGTAGAATAGCAGGAATTGGCTCACGAAAATAAATACAAATTGTAGGGGTCCTAACCCAGGGGCTCATAATATTTTGGGGTCCTTGACATCAAAAAACTAGAAAAACCTTGAACCAGAACGCAGAATCTAGAACATCTCCATAGTATCCATCCCCCTCCGGCGCGGTAGGTGGCGGTAATGCAGCTAATATTGGTATCACACCATAAAACCCCAAAGAAGAAAAAGGTTGTCAGACGACAACGTGTGGGACCAGAGGTATCTCCAGACAGGACAGGAGCTTGATAACGTTGAAGGCCCAAGAACAGAGGGCATTTCGGTTAATATTCTACAATCGTGAATGCATTACATGTCATTATTTATAACCAGGAAAGGGTCTTCTTGACAAGCGACAGAGCGCCCGGTCGCACCACGCCACAGCTGACTGACAGATCGCCGATCGTAGCTGACGTTGGGGAGCGAAGAAACGAAGAAAGTTATCGGTCTCTTGGGCCGTTGTCTGTTTAGCACCAACGTGGCTAATAAAACACTAACATAGATACATCAATTGTATAATGGCGGACTACCTGATCAGTGGACAGACTGGTTACGTGCCCGATGATGGACTCAGCGGGCAGCAACTCTTCAACTGCGGGGACGGCCTTACCTACAAGTAATTATTGACATTTGGCAGTCACATGGCTGCTTGTTGAAATCCATCGCAATTCGCTTGGAATTAACCTGGATAACCGTTGTAGCTAGCTAGTAACCAGAGCCATATATTTCGCCGTTGACACATCAGCTACACTGTTATTTGTGCAGGCAGGGGCTTTGGGTGCTTGGAGTCGTTGCATTGGGTCTACCGACTCGGGTTTCCCGGTTCAACTCAGGCTTTTCAAATCACAGCGAGTTAAGTAACAATTTTATTTTGGGGACTGACTCAAATCGACCGAAAATAATATCTGAAAGAAGTAGATAGATATTTGAGGTTCTGGATAGGCCTGGCTATATTCAGCTATGCAAGCCGGTGATTTGAACGTTCCTCTGTCACCCAGAGGGTCTATTCGTGAATAATAAGCCTACTTTCAGTGTCTGTTATTAAACATATACACACGACAATAACTCATGTTTGCAGTCGGTAGACTCGTTTTCCAGCAGTTGAATTAGGAATATCAGGCGTGACAGACAGTGTAGCTAATTATGACACCCAGAAGGCACCTCCATGTCAAGATATTATACAATATGATTGTGTTGGCATGAACAATAAGTAGCTGTTAGGCAGAAGTATAGTCTATTTGCCACAGTGCCTCATCCTATGATGGTTTATACACGTCATTGGCCACATATCTTGTCTACTCTTCAGTGAAGTTACCATCACATCTCATTCTGCGCATTCCATGCTTAATATAGGCCCAGTCCTCTTCCTCCTAGAAACATGGGCCGACCTAGTACTAGTGTACTTCAAAGTGAAGGTGCTTGTGCAAACAGCATGTTTCAAAATCTCAACCCGTTAGTACCAGACAGACCGTGTGCTTGGAAACGTATGATTGTAATAATATATGCCGTTTAGCAGATTCTTTTATCTAAAGTCATACTTGCATCACTTCTCGGGGACCTTCGGGAATGTGTTGACAGTCAGCGCTAACGTGTAACAACACAGGACGCGGTTGGCCTGCTCGTCACGTGCGTCAGATATCAGTTAGTCCCACGTCCAGTTCCGGATAGCTCAATTCGCTCAGATTATCAAACGCTGAATTTTTGCAGTCCCGCTCAAGTGCTGTCGAAAGATATGATATCGTAGAGTTTGATATGCCCACAGTCAATGGAAAAAAATTAATAATAACAATTGGATAGAATATTACTTTGTTAACCAGCTGAAGAAGGATATTCACATTTGGCCGCCCCACGTGTGATATTGTAACACCTTACTGAACATTCTGAGACACAAATGTGTGAAATTGCATGTGTGTGTGAGAATCATTGTTAGATTGTATGCAGCATGTGAAGCCTATCCCTGCTCTCTCCCCTCTCTCTCCCCTCTCTCTCTCTCTCTCTCTCTCTCTCTCTCTCTCTCAGTGACTTCCTGATTCTCCCAGGGTACATTGACTTCACGTCGGAACAGGTGGTGAGTGGAACCCTTAGGGCTTCTGACCCTCCATGACCTGGTGTCATATTCATTAGTGCACACCGTAGCAAGACATTTTGCAATGTTTCTTATTGGATAAGTTCAGGTCGTCCCTTTTCAGTCCGTTTTCTTCCGTTTGTTGCCTAGTGAATACGACCGAAGATTCCATTTTAAGATTACAAGGAAGACCTTCCCATTGTAATCTTGATTGGCAACCGAGCGCCGTGAAAGGTGTGTTTGTTATTACGACAGGTGTTCGTTACGAGTAGTAACTTGTAGTAACTGGGTTGTGTC
Organism: Salmo trutta; assembly: GCF_901001165.1. Taxonomy (NCBI): domain Eukaryota; kingdom Metazoa; phylum Chordata; class Actinopteri; order Salmoniformes; family Salmonidae; genus Salmo; species Salmo trutta. The sequence continues at coordinate 40,911,019 of NC_042984.1, read as the reverse complement.
CTCTGCAGGATTTGACTTCAGCCCTGACGAAGCGGATCACCATGAAAACGCCTTTTGTATCCTCCCCCATGGACACGGTCACAGAGTCAGCGCTGGCCATTGCCATGGCAGTAAGTCTGGTGTAAACATACACACTTTAGCATGGTGACATAATGGAAGGGTCTAGTTAAAAGTCGACTCGGGCAAAGCACGAAGTGAACAGCAGTGTTGGGCCAACTTTTGTATATAAAAAGAAACCAAGATCGATAAACGCCACGACCTTCTTCGCAGTTGTTGGCACAGTTATCAAGGAACCAATGAGGAATACAAAAAAAAAAACGTATTTGCTGTCAAAGACCAATGACATGAGATCACAAGCAACAACCCCCCCCCTCCCACCCACCCTATAAAACAGCTGATAGCAGAAACATCAACAGCTATTGGAAAACAACCAGTACTTTCTCCCAGGGTATGTTGAAGTGACTACAACAGCTGCAATTATGTGTCACTTAAAATAGTAACCCGAAGATGGTTGTTTTGTAAAGCCCCCCCCTCTCCCCCTGAGGCAAACATTGCAGTGGAAACATCACATAGTCTTCACTGCAAAACAAATGCCAAGAATTCACTTGAAACTAGTTGTTCTGCATAAATCCTTACAGGCAACTTCAGCTGAGGACACACATTCTCTCTCTCTCTCTCTCTCACTCACTCACTCACTCACTCACTCACTCACTCACTCACTCACTCACTCACAGGCAAGTAAACATGTTCATTTAATCGTCTTTCAGCTCACAGGAGGAATAGGCTTCATCCACCACAACTGCACTCCGGAGTTCCAGGCCAACGAGGTCCGCAAGGTCAAGGTGATGACCCCTACTACACGTTCTCTCTCTTTCACTCTTCATCTCCCTTCATATTTCTCTTCTTTTGTTACACGTGTATTTTTTTGTGTGTCTCTGCTACTCGTGTTATTGTCTGCCGTCTTTTGGTTTGGTCCTCCTGCCAGCCTAGCTGGAACTGTTTCCCTGTAGTGTTCCCGCTAGAACAGGAAGCAATCATTTTCTCTCTTTTCTCCTATTTCATTTTTCATCTATCGCTCATGCGCTCTGGTATGCTTTTAAACACCCTGTAGATATGCAGAGCCTAATAGATACCCTTACCCCCTCTCTCCCCATGTCCCTCTTTCCCCTCCCCCCTCCCCCCACTTATATTCTTCCTCCTGCTACCCCATTCCTTTCTCTCAACCCCCCCCCTCCACTCTCTGCCCTCCGCTACCCCCATCCCTCACTCCCTGCTCCCTCTTTTCCCCCTCTTCTCCCTCCTTCCTTTCCTGCCCTCTCTCTCCCAGCGGTACGAGCAGGGTTTTATCACAGACCCGGTGGTGATGAGTCCTACAGACCGCGTGGCTGACGTGTTCCAGGCCAAGGCACGCCACGGCTTCTGCGGCATCCCCATCACAGACAGCGGCCACATGGGCGGGCACCTCGTTGGCATCATCTCCTCGCGGGACATTGACTTCCTGAAGGAGGAGGAGCACATCCTGCCACTCAACGAGGTAGGTGTGGCTTAACGCGTATCACGGTGTTCCTCCAGTTAGTATGTTTAAAACTGTATAATTGTGTTTAGTTGGCTTCCCTGCCCGAAGGTACATGCTAATCTTCTTTTGTGTTCTCCTTCCTTCACCACTACAGGTGATGACAAAGCTTGAGGACCTTGTCGTAGCTCCAGCTGGAGTGACACTGAAAGAGGCCAATGAGATCCTGCAGAGGAGTAAGAAAGGTGAGGAGGCGGGACCTGGGGAGAAGGTTCACCATTAATAAAAAAAAATGAACGAGACTGTCATATAGCCTACGTCAACATGCCTCGTGTGTCCGAGGGCCCCATTCTAAATGCCATGTCTCTGTGTAGGTAAGCTTCCCATAGTGAACAAGGAGGGCTGCCTGGTGTCCATCATCGCCAGGACAGACCTGAAGAAGAACAGGGACTTCCCACTGGCCTCTAAAGACTCACGCAAACAGCTGCTGTGTGGGGCAGCCATCGGGACGCACAACGACGACAAGTACAGACTGGACCTGCTGGTGCAGAGCGGAGTAGATGTGGTCGTACTAGTGGGTTCCTGGTTCTTCTACCCCATCTACTTGTTATTCTCTTCATGGATACTTTCTCCATCTTTTTCTTCAGTCTGTTCTTTAAAGGGGCAATCTGCGGTTCAAACAATAACAAAGTGGACAACCCTGCCACTGTTTTGGTAAAAAGCGGAGGGATGGCGTTGGAGAAATGTAACCTTTCTCAAGACGGAGCTATGGATACAAGGACTGACCATACATGATATCCAAAATATAGTTTTAACCATGTTTTGTGGCTATACAGTGTTTGTTTACAATTACAATGTTTACAAACAAAGGAGTACTATCATTAAGTACGACCAATGATGTGTATGGGGTACGATAGTTGAATAAGTTATATTGTTCAAGAATCAATATGTGTGTATATATAATTAATTAAGTCTAAAGATCGCTGTAGCTATCGCAGATTGCCCCTTTTAATGTTGCTCTCGTTCATCCAGGACTCCTCTCAAGGGAACTCGATCTTCCAAATCAACATGATTAAGTACATCAAAGAGAAGTACCCACAGCTTCAGGTCATTGGAGGCAATGGTGAGTGTTACACACAAACAAATAGATAGATAGATATATCTATCACACACACACACACACACACACAGAAAGAGCGAGCAAGAAATGCTGCCTTCTCAGAACTGCCCTCATTTCATGATTGCACTGCACCTGCCTGTGACATTGTTGATCTCTGTCTCCCTCTGTCTGTCTCAGTGGTAACTGCAGCCCAGGCCAAGAACCTGATCGACGCCGGGGTGGACGGCCTGCGAGTGGGCATGGGCAGTGGCTCCATCTGCATCACACAGGAAGGTGAGTCCGACCAATGGCAGACTGCCTAGCTCCCGCTCACCCACACCAGCTGTAACCCAATCGGGGGGCCTCCAATCTGGCCACCTTTCTGCTAAGGACTGAAATCACCCTTTCGCCAACTGTAGAATTCTGTACGAAGGGTCCCGTCCATAACAGGGTTCGTTCTGGGTTCTTTCCTTGTCCCTCGCTGGCTGTAGAGAATGCTGAAGGGTTTTGCAGAATCAATTCGTGCTGCCATGCTACATCCTAAAACAGGCAATTTATCTGAATAAGACCACCTGCTGAAGGACTGGGAGTGTGGAACATGCACAACCTTCAGCTAAACCGCTTCAGATCGAAACTCTGAAAACTGACAAAAACAATGGACTTTCTCAAGGGGGTAGGTCCTTCAGATCTCACGTGCAACTCCCCCCATCAATTGTCAGTCTTCCCCTCTATTTTCTGTTTCTCTTTCACCTCATCCTCCCCTCTCTCAATCATGCTATTCTGTCTCTATCTTTCATGATCTGTTTTTTGGGTTTGTTATTTTCGATCTCTCTCTTCCTTTATCGTCTCTGTATCCGTCTGTTATTTTCTTTTTGTTCCCCTCTCTTACCCACCGCCTCCATTTCATCTTTCGTTGTGTGGACCTCTGCTCTCTTGGTTTCACACTGCCTGTGATGTCTGTCTCTCTAGCGCCTCTCAGTGTTGCTCCTGGTATAAATCTCCACAGCCCCAAAACCACAACTACTGTAACGGGATACTGCAGTAAGTCCCTCCCACCAGGCGCCCCTGCCACTGCGCAGGGCTTTTTCTCTGTAATTGGCTCCACTACCACACTGTGCCCGCCCACCCCCCCTTCACATCCTGTCTGTATTGGTTGGTTAACGGCTCTGCATCAGTAGAAGTAGTAGCTAAGCTGGCCTTGGGGTTCTGGGGGTTTTGGATGCTTGTCCTTTTTGTCCTTGACTAATCTGTCAGTGTGACATCGCGCTGCTCTTTGTCTCGACATCCTCGTCGTTCTAAAACGTGCAGTACATTTTAAATCAAATGGGATTTTATTTGTCACATGGTTCGTAAGCAACAGGTGTAGACTAACAGTGAAAGGCTTACTTCCCAACGACGCAGAGAGAAAGAAAATAGAGAAATAATTTTAAGTTTAACACGTAGTAGTAATAATGATAAATATACAATGAGTAACAATAACTTGGCTTTATACATGGGGTACCAGGACTGAGTCGATGTGCAGGCGTACGAGGTCATTGAGGTAGATATGCACATATAGTGTAACTCTGAATAAAGTGACTGATTATTAAACAGTAGCGGCAGCATATTTGAGTAGTCACCGTTACTGCAAAAAGGGTCAATGTAGATGGTCTGGGTAACTAGTTAACTAGCTGTTTAGTCTTACGGCTTGGGGGGGTAGAAGGTGGATGTATATGATGAAGTGTATTTTAGTAGTGTGATTGACAGTCTCAGACGACATGGTGTCTGTCAGTTAGACCGTCTCGCCTCCCTCTGAAACGAGCTGTACCTGAACAGATTTCAATGTCTTTAGCAATACCAATTACTACAGTTTCAGCGTTCTACACCTGTCAATTTCCTGGTAAAGGTCTTTCTCTGTTGAGAATCATAAACCTGTGTGTGTGTCATGGATTGGATTTAACCACATTTTCCCTGTCAGCTGGACATCAGCAAATGGTCATGTTTTCATATAGCAGTGGGGAGGGAGCCCTTAGCTCCAGATTAGACTGGTAGTTGTATTATTAAGGAATCTACATCCAGTATGTCGTTGCTTCTTTACACCCCATTCACATGTAACAGTCATTGACTTAACATACTGTAAACCCGACCTGCAAGTTAGGATTTACTATCTGTTTGTTCATAATAATATTGTTCCTTTGAGAGGGTGGAAAAAGATGCATGTCTTCAAATGCTTTCTGGTAGCGCTGCTTTGCAATTGAATCAATTCATATTTATGGTAATTACTTACTCAGTTTCATTCCAGTCCCAGTTAGCTCATGGATATGCATATCAATCACAAACAAAAGGTGAACGTGAAGCTAAGATAATGTTTTCCACTTTCTCAACTTCCTTCTTTGATGTTGGCTTCAGACATCGTACTGAACTCATTTTAGAGTAAGATTTCATAAAACATTCTCGGCCGAACTGACGGCTGGTAACAGGATTCATTGGAACTTGGGCTCCCGAGTGGCGCAGCGGTCTAAGGCGCTGCATATCAGTGCTAGAGGCGTCACTATAGTACCTGGTTCGAATCCCGGCTCTATCACATCCGGCCGTGATTGGGAGTCCCATAGGGCAGCGCACAATTGGCCCGGCGTCGTCCGGGTTTGGCCGGGGTAGGCCGTCATTGTAAATAAGAATTTGTTCTTAACTGACTTGCCTAGTTAAATGTAAAAAAATAATGTTTAACTGTCACATAACGCGTTAAGGAGGAAAAGAGGCCAATCTGCTAATTCTCATATTTAGTGTTGAGGGAAAAAAACCTGCAAAAATAATCAATCAATCAAGGGTATTTATAAAGCCCTTTTTACACCAGCCGATGTCAAAGTGCTATACAGAAACCAGCAAGCAATGCAGATGTAGAAGCACGGTGGCTAGGAAAAACTCCCTAGAAAGGCAGGAACCTAGGAAGAAAGCTAGAGAGGAACCTGAGGGGTGGCCAGTCCTCTTCTGGCTGTGCTGGGTGGAGATTATAACAGAACATGGCCAAGATGTTCAAACGTTCATAAATGACCCGCGGGGTCAAATAATAATAACACAGTGGTTGTAGCGGGTGCAACAGGTCAGCACCTCAGGAGTAAATGTCAGTTGGCTTTTCATAGCCGATCATTCAGCGTTAGAGACAGAGAGTTAGAGACAGAGACGAAGGTAGCACGTCCGGTGAACAGGTCAGGGTTCCATAGCCGCAGGCAGAACAGTTGAAACTGGATCAGCAGCAGGTGGACTGGGGACAGCAAGGAGTCATCAGGCCAGATAGTCCTGAGGCATGGTCCTAGGGCTCAGGTCCTCCGAGAGAAGAGGGAGTTAGAGGGAGCATACTTAAATTCACACAGGACACTGGATAAGACAGGAGAAATACTCCAGATATAACAGACTGACCCTAGCCCCCCGACACAAACTACTGCAGCATAAATACTGGAGGCTGAGACAGGAGGGGTCGGGAGAACCTGTGGCCCTGTCTGACGATACCCCAGGACAGGGCCAACCAGGCAGGATATAACCCCACCCACTTTGCCAAAGCACAGCCCCCACACCACTAGAGAGATATCTTCAACCACCAACTTACTACCCTGAGACAAGGCCGAGTATAGCCCACAAAGTTCTCCCCCAAGGCACAAACCCGAGGAAGATCACGTCAGTGACTCAACCCACTCAGGTGATGCACCCCTCCTAGGGACGGCATGGAAGAGCACCAGTAAGCCAGTGACTCAGCCCCTGTAATAGGGTTTGAGGCAGAGAACCCCAGTGGAGAGAGGGGAACCGGCCAGGCAGAGACAGCAAGGGCGGTTCATCGCTCCAGTGCCTTTCCGTTCACCTTCACACCCCTGGGCCAGACGACACTCAATCAGAGGACCTATTGAAGAGGTGCTTCCTGAAGAGATGCTTGTACTTCCTGAATTCAAAACATATAAACTCAAACCTTTTCTAAGGCTTCCTCGGTTTCAGTTGTTTTTCTTTTCATTTTATGAATGTTATTTTCCCAAATAAACATCACATTTCTCTAATGTAGGCTATTCTTGTGTGTGTGGTTGGTCTACTACATGTTGATTCATGTTTTGTGAATTACTAAATGCCAAAAGGTCTTTCCTGTCCCATCAGCTTGCTCTATAATCAGTTTCATAATGATTACATTTATCAGGGAAACACAGACGATGAAATCCAATTCATTATGAGATGATCCACTCCAGCAAGCCAAAACCATGTTTAATATACAGCAAATCAACGAAAATATGAATTCATATTCAAGAAATACTGATATGATGAATTCACTTAATAAACCAGGAAATTAAAACCTAAAATGGATGCCTAATGCCTTGTCTGTCTCTGATGTGGGGGGGGGCTACATATGCAGGGATATGCCCCACCATGACCTGTCAGCCTCAATTGAACCAAGTGGACACAAAGTAGGCCTCAAGCAGTCATGAACATTGTCACGACGTGTGTGTGTTCTTTGTTCACGCCTGTCCTCCTTCCCTTGTTGTCTCAGTGTTGGCGTGTGGGCGTCCCCAGGCCACCGCCGTGTACAAGGTGTCTGAGTACGCCCGTCGATTCGGGGTGCCAGTCATCGCCGATGGGGGCATCCAGACCGTGGGGCACATCGCCAAAGCCCTGGCACTTGGGGCATCTACAGGTGTGTCTCAGGCTCAAATCAAATACCCATACACACACCAATTCTCATTAGTCAATAGTATATAGCATTAGCCATTACGGCAGATAGCCTAGTGGTTAGAGCATTGAGCCAGTAACCGAAGGGTTGCTGGATCGAATCCCCGAGCTGACAAGGTAAAAATCTGTCGTTCTGCCCCTGAGCAAGACAGTTAACCGACTGTTCCCCGGGCGCCGAAGACGTGGATGTCGATTAAGGCAGCCCCCCGCACCTCTCTGATTCAGAGGGGATGGGCTAAATGTGGAAGACACATTTCAGTTGAATGCATTCAGTTGTACAACTGACTACGTATCCCCCTTTCCCTTACACATAACATAAGCCCCACACAGCATTAGCCATTACACATAGCATTAGCCATTACTTTTAGCACTTACAGGCTCACATTTAGAGACTGATATAATAATGTACTAACACACACAAATCCCTCTCAAAGCGTGAAAGGTACATTCTCTCATCTCTCCTCTTGTGTCTCTCCAGTGATGATGGGCTCTCTCCTGGCTGCCACCAGCGAGGCTCCAGGTGAATACTTCTTCTCTGACGGCATTAGGCTGAAGAAATACAGAGGCATGGGCTCACTGGATGCCATGGACAAGAACTTGGGCTCCCAGACCAGATACTTCAGGTACTGAGTCATAGTTATACTAATGCACTAGTAATACAGTAAAACAAATCTTTATTACCCCTAGAATTGTATTCGTTAGGCACCAAACGAAATAAAACCGACAAACAGGGAGGCACTCCCTGAACTTGTCCAATAAGAAGCGCTTGTTGCTTCCCTTTGCAACATGTTTTGCTACGGTGTGCACTAATCAACTACTACGACCCAGGGGCAACTAGCTTTGCAGCAGGCAGTCACTCAAAAGACAAATAACATATAGCTGACCCGTCCTCTTTCTCTCTCTCTCTCTCTCTCTCTCTCTCTGTCTCTCTGTGTTTCCTCCTCCGTCTTTCTGCAGTGAGTGTGACAAGATCAAGGTGGCCCAGGGTGTGTCGGGGGCGGTCCAGGACAAGGGCTCTATCCATAAGTTTATTCCCTACCTGCTGGCTGGGATCCAACACTCCTGTCAAGACATCGGCTCCAAGAGCCTCACCCAGCTCAGGTACACACACGCACACGTCTGAATGTTTGTCAAAGTGCACCTACTTTGATACCGGCACGTGTGTGTGTGTGAGCTCGGGGGCTCCGTGTAACACTATTTGTCTTCCCTGTGCAGAGCCATGATGTATTCTGGGGATCTGAAGTTTGAGAGGAGGACAACATCGGCCCAGATGGAGGGAGGAGTTCACAGCCTGCACAGGTACTTACTGTTGTGATCTAGCTAGGCAGTGTCGACTAGCCTACGGTGCTGTCACAAAGGCTAACATTACATTTATATTCTTTGCTTGTTGAGGGGATTTTCTTAACATCTCAGTTTCACATACCACCTGCAAGCTCCTAGATTTAAAATGGTTCCCTTTTCCAAACAAATCTCACTTCAACCTGTTTATAGGTCTTTCCCGATCTCAGCATGATTCGACATGTTGGTAATTCGTTACCAGATCATTCATCTGTTAAACCCGCTCTCTTTTTTCTCTCCCTGTCTTGCAGTTATGAGAAGTGCCTGTTCTAAAGAAGAGAACAACAGTCGTGGGCTGCAGACTTGTTTTCCTCAAGCATACGCACATGAAAGCACACACAACTACTTGACAACCCCCCCCCCCCCACACACACACACACACACACACACTAACACAAATGTCAATTATGCCTAAACCATCAGTCTTCCCCTTCTGTTGTTCCCTATCTATGCTGAGGGAGAGCAGAGCATGTCTGTCTTGTCTATCCGTCAGTATTGTGATGGAGTGTTTTTTGGTGTTATCAGATGCCTTCCACTGATGTGAATAAAGGTGAATAAGTCAAATAAAAACGTTTTTTTCCACATGTTTTTTTGTTATTGTGGTCATTTGAATGGTCATGTATCATGTGTAGAGATACAGACCTGGTTTGAAATATATGGGTATTTCTAATTTAAAAAAATATCTTTCTGTGTCTTTAGTATTTTCAAATAATATGGCAGAAATGAAGTACTTCAATTTTGATAATGTTCTATAAATATCCTACTATTTTCCAAATACTCCTAGGACCAAACAGACCTGGGTTCAAATGCATGGGAGTATTTCAATATTAGTATTTAAAAATGCACTTCTGTGCATATTTGAGTATTTTCAAATACATGCCAATATCTTCCCAAGTGTATTTAAACATTCCAATATCAACTACATGTATTTTCGAAGAAAAACATATCCAAATAATTACTTTGAAATGTCTTTGAACTCAGGTCTAATGGGAAATGCCATCTAAGTTGTATGGAGTAAGGTGAGAGTTGGGGATGGAAAACCTCTTAATTTAATCTTAAGAAATATTACCTTGAGGCCATTTTTTGGGGGCATACAGATACATTCTAATATGTAGTGTAAATAAATAGTGTTGCATTTCATTCTGTGATTTACAGCTTTTAACCTACCTGTCTGATAGACACAGAACCATGATCCTCTTTTGGAGAGGACAATGAGGTCTCTGGGGGGGGATCAGGTACACCTCCAAATCCACCGGACTTTCCAGACCACGCACCAGTGGACACACCTGTCCCACACATGCACACCTGTCCCACCGATCAGACAGACTGGTGTCTTCAATTAGCAACTCCATAAGGCTGAAGAAGGGATTCATCCAACTTACTTTAACCTTGACTACTGCAACAGCTATTTGTATTGTATTGGTTGAAAAAGTAATATAGTTTACAGTTCCAGTCAAAGGTTTGGACACAGCTACTCATTCCAGGGTTTTTCTTTATTACTACTATTTTCTACATTGTAGAGTAATAGTGAAGACATCAAAACTATGAAATAACACATAGTGAATCATGTAGTAAACAAAAAAGTGTTAAACAAATCCAAATATATTTTATATTTGAGATTCTTCAAAGTAGCCACCCTTTGCCTTGATGAAAGCTTTGCACACTCTTGGCATTCTCTCAACCAGCTTGATGAGGTAGTCATCTGAAATGCATTTCAATTAACAGGTGGCCTTGTTAAAAGTTCATTTGGAATTTCTTTCCTTCCTAATGCGTATACAGACGACAGCCCTATTTGGTAAAAGACCAAGTCCATATTATGGCACGAACAGCTCAAAAATGTGCAAAAATAAATGACAGTCCATCATTACTTTAAGACATGAAGGTCAGTCAATATGGAACATATCAAGAACTTTGAAAGTTTCTTCAAGTGCAGTCGCAAAAACTATCAAGCACTATGATGAAACTGGCTCTCATGAGGACCGCCACAGGAATGGAAGACCCAGAGTTACCTCTGCTGCAGAGAATAAGTTCATTAGAGTTACCAGCCTCAGAAATTGCAGCCCAAATAACTGCTTCACTGAGTTCAAGTAAAAGACACATCTCAATATCTACTGTTCAGAGGAGACTCCGTGAATAAGGTCTTCATGGTCGAATTGCTGAAAAGAAACCACTACTATAGGACACAAATAAGGAGAAGAGACTTGCTTGGGCCAAGAAAGATGAACAATGAATATTAGACCGGTGGAAATCTGTCCTTTTGGTCTGATGATTTGGACTCAACCACTGTGTCTTTGTGAGACGCAGCGTAGGTGAACGGATGATCTCCACATGTGTGGTTCCCACCGTGAAGCATGGAGGAGGAGGTGTGATGGTGTGGGGGTGCTTTGCTGGAGACAGTGTGATTTATTTAGAATTCAAGGCACACTTAACCAGTATGGCTACCACAGCATTCTGCAGCGATATGCAATCTCATCTGGTTTGCACTTTGTTTTTCAACAGGACAATGACCCGACACACCTCCAGGCTGTGGGCTATTTGACCAAGAACGATAGGGATGGAGTGCTGCATCAGATGACCTGGCCTCCACAATCCCCCGACCTCAACACAATTGAGATGGTTTGGGATGAGTTGTACCGCAGAGTGAAGGAAAAGCAGCCAACAAGTGCTCAGCATATGTGGGAACTCCTTCGAGACTGTTGGAAAAGCATTCCAGGAGAAGCTGGTTGAGAGGATGCCAAGAGTGGGCAAAGCTGTCATTAAGGCAAATGGTGGCTACTTTGAAATATCTAAAATATATTTTGATTTGTTTAACCTTTTTTTGGTTACTACATGATTCCATATGTGTTATTTCATAGTTTTGATGTCTTCACTATTATTATACAATGTAGAAAACAGTAAAAATAAAGAAAAACACTATAATGAGTAGGTGTGTCCAAACTTTTGACTGGTACTGTATATCAACTGTAAAAATCAGTTGAAAGTGGCAGGAGGTAGTGGTACAGTAGTAAAGCAACCAGAGATTGTTTTGTTGTGACAGCAAAAGGGGGAGGGGCGGAGTGAAGGAGGAGTTATGGTCAGTTGTTCTGCAGAAGTGAAAGTGAAATCGATTCTTTGTGTATTTAGGAGGAAGTGAAGACTCATAAATAGAGGAGTACAGACAGCAGGGTGACAGCCGAGTTGGAGAAAGCCGATGGCAACCTGAGCAAAGCATATACGGTAACTTTCTTTTCAGAAAAGGGGGACTCTTCATATCATTTTATCGGGGGCTGTACTTTGTTTCCATTCATTTAACCGTCTGTTTTTGTCCTCATTCACCTCATTCAATCCTTTCTCACTATTTATGTAGCTTACCTTCAAAATACCCCTCTCTGGGGTTCTCTTGTTTTGAGCTACCGTTTTTCTATTCCTTTCTGTTTGCGTTCTCTTCTTCTAATGATCAGATAAACACTAGCTTTCCCCTCAAACCTGAGGAGTAGGTGACTTCAATTAATAAGCGAAAGTATGCCTCTGATGATTCATTAATAGGCTTTCTGCCCTCTCTTTTTCTCTCTCTCTCCCCATCTCTCTCTCTACCCCTGTCTCTCTCCCCCTGTCTCTCTCTCTCACTCTCTGTCTGTCCATTTTAACTATTCTCTGGGTTTCTTCCAGTAACTTTGTAACAGAGCCTATGTGAGATTTAAAGTAAAATGACGGAATAAATAAAGTTCCACAGCTAACCTATCTTTTCCTTATATCTCCCATAAACCTTTGCTTTTATAACTCTCTTCATCTGCTCCTCCTCCAATGGACTGTGACCTCCTGTGCAGTCTCTCTCTCTCTCTATATATATATATATTTATATAGCTCTCTCTTCCTCTATCTCTTTCTCTTCCTCTATCTCTCTCTCTTCCTCTATCTCTTGCTCTTTATCTCTCTCTCTCTCTCCAGACATAGTTTTTTCAAGGTGTGAATGGGACAGGATAGACCAATTTCTTTCCTCCACCCCAAGAAATTGTGAAATGGGAACGGGATCCTCAATAGTGATGTTGGCGGGTAGGATGGTAACGGAACCCATAATGCAGCTGTGTCTATGAACAGCACCTGGATGTGGGTTCCGTCTCCATCCCGTTTTGCAATATCCAACAGTCTGACTGTTTCTAGTGCTGTCAGAGGGAGAACAATACTTCATGTTGTACTTGATTCAGTGAGTGTCTTTCAGTGTGGTGTGGTTCAAGTTGACACTGAAAAAACTAACAGGTGATGTTCTTCAATGACACGTTTTCTCCCGGATTGCCAAACACACTATAAGACACCGGGAATTTCGTGTCAGCAAAGAATGACACCAGCTTCTATCTAGGACCTGAGCAGCTTGGTGCTATTTATTTGAGATAATGTTGTATATACAGTGTAGTTTGTAAATAGATTTATCGTCAGAGAGGGTTTCTGCATTGTCGCCCTATTCTTGTGTTCTAAATTCAAAATGGATTTTATTGACAGTATCAACTTTTTACATTGTCTGGGAACACTGCTAAATAAAATGTCCAGGGATATGTTTGTGCCGTCAGTTTACATTACACGGACCGTTTACATTGCAGTCAGTTTACATTACACGGACCGTTTACATTGCAGTTAGTTTACATTCGCAGTTACCGAATCAAATCTTATTGGTCACATGCCCCGAATATACCATGTGTAAACTTTACAGTGAAATGCTTAATTACGAGCCCATTCCCAAACAGTGCAGAGTTAAAAAGTAATACAAATACTTCCCCCCCCCAAATAAGGAAATAGTAACACAATAAACATAATAACGAGGCTATGCACAAGGAGTACCAGTACCCAGTCAATGTGGAGGGGTAGAAGGTAGTTGAGGTAATTAAGGTAATACAGTATGTACATGTAGGTAGGGGTAAAAGTGACTAGGCAATCAGGAAATAGTAACACAATAAAAACAATAACGAGGCTTTATACAAGGAGTAGAGTACCCAGTCAATGTGCAGGGATACGAGGTAATTAGGGTAATACAGTATGTTCATGTAGGTAGGGGTAACAGTGACTAGGCAAACAGGAAATATATTAAACAGAGTAGCAGCAGTGTATGTAAAGTGGGTCTCTGTGCGAGAGTTATGTGTTGCGTCAGTATGCATGTGTGTGTTGAAGTGTGAGGGTAGTATATGTGAGTGTTTGGGTAGGGTGTAGTGAGTGTGCATGGAGCCAGTGCAAGGGAGTCAGTGCAAAACAATTAAGATATATAAATAATGAAAGGGAGTCAACGTAAATAGTCCGGGTAACCATTTGATTAACTGTCCAGGAGTCTTATGACTTGGGGGTAGAAGCTGTTCAGGAGCCTTTTGGTTCACAGACTTGGTGCTCCGGTACCGCTAGCCGTGCAGTAGCAGAAAGAACAGTCTATGACTTTGGTGGCTGGAGTCTTTCGCAATTTCTCTGGCCTCCCTCAGTCACTGCATGCTATAGAGGTCTTGGATGGCAAGGAGTTCAGCCCCAGTGACTTTGTATTTGTATTTATTAAGGATCCCCATTAGCTGAGCAGCTACTCTTCCTGGGGTCCAGCAACATTAAGGCAGTTATATACAATTTAAAATATTACATTTAATTTCATAACCCTTTACCCAATACATTTAGTGTGATCCCTCAGGCCAATACTGCACTATCACAAATTTACAATAAAACATCCATGTGGACGTGTGTGTAGAGTGCGTGTCTTTTCATTTGTATGTGTGTTTGTGCCTGTGTGTGTCTCTCCTCACAGTCCTTGCTGTTCCATAAGGTGTATTTTTATCTGTTTTTTTAAATTTGATTCTACTCCTTGCTTCAGTTACTTGATGTGGAATATTCATGTAGTCATGGCTCTATGTAGTACTGTGCGCCTCCCATAGTCTGTTCTGGACTTGGGGACTGTGAAGAGACCTCTGGTGGCATGTCTTGTGGGGTATGAATGGGTGTCTGAGCTGTGTGCCAGTAGTTTAAACAAAAGTCAATCTCTCCTCCACTTTAAGCAACGAGAGATTTACCTACATATTATTAATGTTAGCTCACTGTGTGCATTTAAGGGCCAGCTGCCCTGTTCTGAGCCAATTGCCGCACCTGAACAGTAGTCCAGGTGCGACAAAACTTTATTAGTAAAGTTATTAGTAAAGATTGTAGCCTCTGTTGCGCCTTGAGTTCGAATGCTGAGCAGTTGCCATACAAAGCGGTGATGTAGGCAGTCAAGATGCTCTCAATGGTGCAGCTGTATAACTTTTTGAGGATCTGAGGACCCATGCCAAATCTTTTCAGCATCCTGAGGAGGAAGAGGCGTTGTTCGTGCCCTCTTCACGACTGAGCTGGTGTGTTTAGACCATGATACATGTATGTCCTTAGTGACGCGGACACCGAGGAACTTGAAGGTCTCGACCTGCATAGCAGGCATAGTCAACTTCTTATTCCACTTAGTTCGACTACGCTGAGACTTGGTGAACATCTGTAGGCTACTGCTCAAATTAGCCTGACTGTAGGCCTGTTGGCCAATGAGCCTGAACCAGCCGTGTTCCTAGTCCGGCAACCTTCATATATACAGTCCTTTCTGGCACCCGCCATGAGAACAGAACGATTTATTATGACCACATGAGTTTCTATACCAAAAAGGCTTTCTATGGCATAATGAGAATTCATTCAGATAGAGCTCTGAAAGAGATCATGACATTATTGAAAAAGTAGGAAAAGCCATTTAATAAACTGTCATTGCAATGTTGTTATACCATCTACCAAGTTCACCACTTACTTCCAAAACACTGGACCTAGCACCTTTTCAACATGAGAACAATGTTTTGTCATTGACTACACTTAGATGCAACAACTAGAACTTCTAGCACCGATATATTGAGGGAAGAGTTAATTGAGAGCTGTACATGTTTTATTTTATGTATGTACTTTGTATGTACTACCAAGTGAGTTTCCAATGGTATCTAAAGGCTTAGAAAGAGAGCTACGTTCCTCCCAGACCAAGGCATCCAGCTCCATGTGCCTTTTGGTCACTGGACGGGGCTCCAAGAAAACGGTTCGAGCCAACGCGGCTCATGGTTTTCACAAGAGCACCACTCTCTGCGTGAACGTCTTGCACGATACCAGGGTAAACCTCCTGATCATACTCCGCCACAAAACCACTTTCCGGTCAATGTTTCACTTAGATCTTCAATGGGCTGGAAGGCGTTGTGAGATGTGTTGGATTTTCCATCTTGGTCTGACGCGCACTTCTTTTCAACCAGAGAGTCACAGTCCATGGGCTGAAACAGCTGCAGTGATGTGGAAAGGAACAGAAGCAACTGAGTATCCTCTAAGTTATCTCTCCTGGACTGTCGGTGACAATCTGGAAACACAGGAAATTCTAAACGTTATGCACATTCGGAATATGTAATGTTGACATAGTCTAGTGACACATAATGTAGTGATAATATGTTTGTATAACAAATGTGAGATTTGACATAAAATAACCCACAACGATTACCTGGTGCGTCCACATTGTCCCACGGATTGTCTCTGGTGGGAGGTTCCCCATGCTCTCTATCTCTTCCTCTGAGATATATAAGAGCTTGTAGGCTGACTGATCTTTTGACAGTTCCTCAAATACAGTTCTTCCATATGGGAGGTCCTTGCTTCGTGCCACAATTCCATCTGCTTTTCGTTACACAGCTGCGTCTTTTCCATGTCCGGCTTCTCGGAGATTCCATGTGACTCTCTGGAAGCCCATTTCAAAGGGAAGGGTGGAGAGACAGCAGATATTATTTTTAGACCTATCCTGACCTGCACTCACAAAGTGTACAGCAGTAGCCTGAGAGATGGGCCCAGATAGCAGAGGGGTCATGCCGCATAGACGAGCTCAGTGACCAAAGTGAAATTGTATAATTTGTGGTATATCCAACACAGGTGTGGAGGGTCACCTGCTTGTGAGAATCACCAAAGTGAACTGCCTGGATTTCACTGGTGTATTTACACAGGTAAAGGAAGAAATGGCAGCCGTTTTACAGGCGCCTAACCAATTCTGCTATTATGTGTTTGTTTTTTGCATTATTTGTAACTTATTTTGTACATAAGAGCTTCTGGATATCAGGACAGCGATCACTCACCTTGGATTAGACTAAGATTTTTTCTTCAACAAGCAGGACGCACAGGATGTACTTCAGATACCCGACAAGGCCAACATCCCCGTCATTGGCAGGAGAAAGAGATGCAGGTACAGAGGACACAGGGCGGGGTGCCTTGTAAGGATCCGCCGACGGCGAGTGGGAAATCTGCCTATAGCATCAATATTACTTGCCAACGTACAATCATTGGACGAGGTACGATCACGAATATCCTACCAACGGGACATCAAAAACTGTAGTATCTTATGTTTCACCAAATTGTGGCTGAATGACGACATGAATAACATTCAGCTGGCGGGATATACGCTGCACTGTTTGCTTATAGATAGAACAGGGGGGGGGGGGGGGGGTCTGTGAAAAGGGGGGGGTCTGTGTATATTTGTAAACAACGGCTGGTGCACGAAATAGAGTATAGAGTAGAGAAATAGAGTAGAGTATCTCATGATAAGCTGTAGACTACACTATTTGCCAAGAGAGTTTTCATCTATATTTTTTGTAGCTGTTTATTTACCACCACAGATGGATGATGGCACTAAGATCGCACCCTAGTCAGCTGTATAAGGAAATAAGCAAACAGGAAAATGCCCACCCAGAGGTGGCACTCCTAGTGGCCGGGGACTTTAATGCAAGAAAACTGAAATCAGTCTTACCTAATTTCTATCAGCATGTTAAATGTGCAACCAGAGGAAAAAAAAAAACTCTAGACCACCTTTACACTACACACAGAGATGCATACAAAGCGCTCCCTTGCCCCCCATTTGGCAAATCTGACCATAATTCCATCCTCCTGATTCCTGCTTACAAGAAAAAACTAAAGCAGGAAGCACCAGGGACTCGATCAATAAAGAAGTGGTCAGATGATGCAGATGCTACAGGACTGTTTTGATAGCCCAGACTGGAATATGTTCCAGAATTCCTCCGATGGCATTGAGGAGTACACCACATCAGTCACTGGCTTCATCAATAAGTGCATCGATGTCGTCGTCCCCACAGTGTCTGTATATACATACCCCAACCAGAAACCATGGATTACAGGCAACATCCGCCCTGAGCTAAAGGGTAGAGCTGCCGCCTTCAAGGAGAGGGACTCTAATCTGGACGCTTATAAGAAATCCCGCTACTCCCTCAGACGAACCATTAAACAGGCGAAGCGCCAATACAGGACTAAGATTTAATTGTACTACATCGGCTCCGACGCTCATCAGATGTGGCAGGGCCTGCAAACTATTACAGACTACAAAGGGAAGAACAGCCGCGAACTGCCCAGTGACATGAGCCTACCAGACGAGCTAAATCACTTCTATGCTCGCTTCGAAGCAAGCAACACTGAGGCATGCACTAGAGCATCAGCTGTTCTGGATGACTGTGTGATCACTCTCTCCGTAGCCGACGTGTGTAAGACCTTTATACAGGTCAACATTCACAAGGCCGCTGGGCCAGACGTATTACAAGGACGGGTGCTCTGGGCATGTGCTGACCAACTGGCAGGTGTCTTCACTGACATTTTCAACATGTCCCTGATTGAGTCTGTAATACCAACATGTTTCAAGCTGACCACCATAGTCCCTGTGCCCAAGAATACTTAGGTAACCTGCCTAAATGAATACAGACCCGTAGCACTCACGTCCGTAGCCATGAAGTGCTATGAAAGGCTGGTCATGGCTCACATTAACACCATTATTCCAGAAACCCTATACTCACTCCAATTTGCATACCGCTCAAACAGATCCACAGATGATGCAATCTCTATTGCACTCCACACGGCCCTTTCCCACCTGGACAAAAGGAACACCTACGTGAGAATGCTAGTCTTTGACTACAGCTCAGCGTTCAACACCATAGTGCCCTCAAAGCTCATCACTAAGCTAAGGACCCTGGGACTAAACACCTCCCTCTGTAACTGGATCCAGGACTTCCTGACGGGCCGCCCCCAGGTGGTAAGGGTAGGTAACAACACATCTGCCACGCTGATCCTCAACACTGGAGTCCCTCAGGGGTGCGTGCTCAGTCCCGTCCTGTACTCCCTGTTCACCCACGATTGCATGGCCAGGCACAACTCCAACACCATCATAAAGTTTGCAGACGACACAACAGTGGTAGGCCTGATCACTGACAACAATGAGACAGCGGATAGGGAGGAGGTCAGAGACCTGGCCGGGTGGTGCCAGAATAACAACCTATCCCTCAACGTAATCAAGACAAAGGAGATGATTGTGGACTACAGGAAAAGGAGGACCGAGCACACCCCCATTCTCATCGACGGGGCTGCAGTGGAGCAGGTTGAGAGCTTCAAGTTCCTTGGTGTCCACATCACCAACAAACTAGAATAGTCCAAACACACCAAGACAGTTGTGAGGAGAGCATGACAAAGCCTATTCCCCCTCAGGAAACTAAAAAGATTTGGCATCCTTAAAAGGTTCTACAGCTGCAACATTGAGAGCATCCTGACTGGTTGCATCACTGCCTGGTACGGCAACTGCTCAGCCTCCGACCGCAAGGCTCTACAGAGGGTAGTGCGTTTGGCCCAGTACATCACTGGGGCTAAGCTGCCTGCCATCCAGGACCTCTATACCAGGCGGTGTCAGAGGAAGGCCCTAAGAATTGTCAAAGATTCCAGCTACCCCAGTCATAGACTGTTCTCTCTGCTACCGTATGGCAAGCGGTACCAGAGCGCCAAGTCTAGGACCAAAAGGCTTCTCAACAGCTTTTACCCCCAAGCCATAAAACTCCTGAACAGCTAATCAAATGGCTACCCGGACTATGCATTGTGTCCGCCACTTTACTTACTTTTGTGTCTTTACTTATCTATTGTTTACCTAATACCTATTTTTTAGTTAAAAACTGCACTGTTGGTTAAGGGCTTGTAAGTAAGCATTTCACTGTAAGGTCTACACCTGTTGTATTCAGTGTACGTGACAAATAACGTTGATTTGAGGTAGTTCTCTGCAAAGTCAATATGCACAATGATATCCTCTTTCCCCAGATTCTCCTTTAATTATCTCAGTTTGGAGTATTGGTGTCGAATGTTGTACACGTGTTTCACATACTTCTCTTTCAATCCTTTGGAGAAGTCCTCCAGTACAATCTGCAGTGTGCCACATACCTTTTATTTTACTGTCAAATGTACAGTGAACTTCTCCATGTTTCCCTCTTTGTTTTCCTTCTCTCTCTCTTCAGCTTTGTTTTTCCACTCAAACCACCATGTCTGCTCACCAGCATCAAAGTCAGATGTTTTAAGCTCTTTTGCTTGGCAAAGGAAGCACTCTCTGTATATGCACTCTTTCTTCAGGATCTCACAGCACAAAGACTTAATAAGGTTCTCAATGTTGCTGCAGCTGATCACTTTGTGATGCTGTAGTTTGTCCGCCATGTACTGGAGGTTGGCGCGGGTTTTGCAGAGACATGTGTCACTATCCTGGACTGTTGGCTTGACAACCCAAAAAGGACATATTTTGCAGAATTCATAGTAGGAAATGTGAATCTCTGAATATTCCCTCTTAAACTTCTGATAAATGTTCTGAATTGTGCCATTCAAGAAGCGCTTCTGCTTTTCCTTCTTGTACCTCGTTATTTTGTCCTTTTCCTCTGTTGTTGCTCTTCTGTTGTCATCACGTTCATAGAATGTAGTGGTTTTCTCTTCTGTGGCTATGCTAATTCCGTTACACTGATTTTTCCTGGAGTATTGAAGACTTGATGGCCTGTTGTCATTTGTCCTCATTGCTTTTGCTGAAAATCAAAATGTTCTGTTTGCGGCATTGTCCAGGCCATACTTTCTCAGGATGTTGCCACTGAGCATTTTTGAAGGCACTTGTTTGTCCTTGGCACTGGTAAATTTGATGATAAGGGCTTTAACTCTGCAATGATGGCATTTTGAAACAATAAAATCCTTCTCAAGTTCTTTGGAGTTTCCTTCATTTGGTGTTTTGTCTTTGTGGAATCTTGTCTCACCAGTTTCTTCATCAGGCGATCATACCTTTTTTGCATTTCTCAGCTTTTCCGCAAAGCATTATCAAGTTTGACATTTGCCATGTAAAGATCATTGGATGTTTTTGAGCGACTTCTTCCAACATTTTTCCTTCCAGCAAGTATTCGACTACTCATTTATGTTGCAGACAATGAGGAAGGGGTATCAGGGCTCCCTTCAGGGGCAGGTAAGTTAGGGGCAGGTATGTTGGCCTCATGTTCTGGCTGCAAGTCATCTGGTGACTGAGGTGGTGTGTTTCCTGATAGGTTGGTCTCCATTGCAACTGTTCTCTTTAAAGTCTGTCTTCTATTCCGTTGGTTGCATTTCCACTGCCATCTCTTGTTTCTTTGTTCTGCTTTGTAAGCTCAGAGATAGATTTCACTTCTCCCTTCTCTTTTTATTTCCAGTATTTCTCCCTGTCTTTTTGCAGATGTTCCTGGTATCGTATAGGATCATTTTTTATTTTGTTTCTATATGTCTGTAATTTCTAAAATATACTTAAGCATCAAAAGTAAAGTAGAAATCATTTCTAATTCCTTATATTAAGCAAACCAGACGGCACCATTTTCTAGTTTTTTTAAATGTACGGTTAGCCAGGGTTACGCTCCAACACTCAGACATAATTTACAAACAATGCTTGTGTTTAGTGAGCCCTCTTGATCAGAGGCAGTAGAGATGACCAACCATGTGATACACTGTCACAATGTTTTGGTAACTAAATTAACATTCTCTTCAAAAAACGTTATTAATGAGAAATGTGTCCTCAGTTGTGGAAATGACACCACTACCTATATTGTTTAAAAACAATATAAAGAGCATACACACAATACATATTGATATAGATTTAATTTAATCTTTCTCTAGTAGATAACATTAATAATAAATTACACATTATATAATGTTTTCTCATAGAAAAATATAGTAGAAGTGCAAAAGTCTGGGTCAGGGACAAGGGCAAAACAGTGAACTTGAGGTATAAAATGCATCTGATAAGTAGCTAAAATACTTGATTGAGAGGTGTGAAAAAAAAGTATGGGGTGATTGTAGTGTGAATTTAACAAATAAAGAATAACAATTATAATAATTTAAATACAATTATATCACTGCGAAGACACAGAAGTGCCCGTAGTTGCAGAATCACCATTAAATGACCAACATTGTTGATGAAAGTTAATTTACTATGAATTTCATAGATTGTGCTACACGGCCAACACTGCCACACACAATATGGCGCCATAAACTCGCGCTTTTGCCCTGCTTCACAAGGAAACGAGACTCAGGGAAACAACATTTGCACTCTACAGTTCCGCATTGTGGTTATCATGCAGTCATTCACAGCCAATACGAGATCGATCGACTAGGGCAGAGGGATACATTTTTGTCTATTTGAAAAGTTAGCTGTAATAAACACAAATGATTACTATACCGTTTAGCTCAGTTGAAGTGATGATTAGGTTCTGAGTTAGTGATGGAGAACATTGGTGAGACACCGTTTCGGATCACCCGTACCGTCCAAGCTCTGGGCTCCGCACTACGGGGAGACCCTGAAAATGTTTCCGATGCTAATGGTCTGGGTAGCGGTGACAGAATCTCGAGTGAGCCGGAGAAGCTTTGGTTTAAAGAAAGCAGCGCTAAGAATCTCCAAAACAGGGACTTCCTGTCACCCACTACGGTGCTGAATACGCTTTATGCAGACGGACAGGTCGGTGTGCTAGATAGCTAGCTTCATCATATTATTATTTAATTCATTTGAACCCCATTATATATTTCCTTTGAATTGTTTGCAGTTGGATGCACTGGTTATAACGCATGGGTTGACAGACAGACACGCTTTTCTTTTTGACAGGTTGAAGAGTCTTGAGAGATGTGGAGGTTCATTATTTTTACCCCGACCTATCTTCAACATCCACATGATGATTGTGAACAAAATAGAATGAATACGTTTTCATATTTGAGACCGTTGACATTGTCTTCATCGACATAACATTTAAACCCTGCGGCAAAAATTATTAACCCCTGACTGGCAAATCTAATGTGGGTCACTCACAGCAAAATGTGGCACCGTGTTTTTACATGGGGTCTATCATCTCGCGAGACCATCGCCAAGGCGTTGCGAGGTCACAGCCACAAAGTAATAAATCCCGCCTATTTGTACAATTTCTCTTTCTTAAAGTGTGATTTTCAACCTAACCTTAACCACACTGCTAATGTTATGCCTAACTTTAAATTAAGACCAAAAAGTACATTTTTGTTTTCATACATTTTTATGATATAGACAATTTTGGCTTTGTGGCTGTGGTAACTAGTGGAAACCCGTTTCTGACACATGCCAGATCTCGAAAGGTCATTTATGTATCAGAAAACCACATCATATGTTATAGCAATCTGTCAGTTGATGACAGTCGATGACGTGGAACTCAACCATTGGTTGATGCATGGTTTGAGCAGGGGATCGTGATCAAAGTAGTTGCATGGTTGCATTCCCTGCTCAGACGTTGCATGCGTGCCACGTCATCGACTGTGCCGTCGGGCACCAGATTGCTATATCATATGATGTGGTTAGCTGATACATAAATGACCTATCCAGGCATTGTAAGATCTGGCATGTGTCAGCCACGTCTGAGCAGGGGAACAGAACAGACTCATGCAGTAGGCAAATTAGGTCTATCCCACTGAAGGCAGAAGGCTACTACTACTGCAATATTGTTTTTCACTGTGTGATTGATAGTGTATATGTCTTAGAATTTGAGAAGAACTGTCTGCTATCCATGGACAGTATGTAAGTGTGATGTGTTTCTGTGTTTGTGTCTAGGTTCCCCCAGCAGTGATGGGTAGAGTGCTGTCCCTGAAAGGGTGTGGGGTTCTTCCTTTGGCTGGTGGGGAGGTCATGGGAGAGGGGCTGAGGGTGCGGGTCGACCGGATTGCTGCGTTTCAGAAGGTCCTGAGTGGAGTGTCGGCGTACCTGAATCCTCCTAGCCAGAGACAGGGCTGTGTGGTGCTCAACTGCCCAGCCCTTCACCCCAAACCCAATTTACCCTCCCCTGACACACTCACGCTGGGGCAACTACGCACCGTGCTGCTGACTGACCACTTAGGGGCGCTACTGAGGAGACAGGGGTGAGTTAGGACATGGCTTGACAACTCATCTGGCATTATGCCACTGTCCAGTACACTGTATATATCCGTGTTGTGTATGTTCATGCAGTATGTGCCGGCTTGGTTAAATATGTGTTATACTGAGTATAGAGGGTTTTGCATTATCACCATATCATATATCAGTGTTGGTAACTTCCCTGTTTTTCTCAGGTTTACTGTGTCCTGCTGCCCTGTGCTGCCTGAAGATAGCAACATCATCGTCTTCCTCCGAGTACTTGGCGTCGATTGGCCGTCAGTGCCGGTCAGCTGGACCAATGACGAGAGGGAGGAGAAGATGTTGGAGGCTTTACAGAATTCCCCATACAAAGAAAGAGAGGAGACAGATGGAGGAAAGAAGATGGAGGGAGAGAAGGAGCGGGGGACGCTCAGGGTGAACTTGAAGAGGGTGCTTCAGGAGGAGCAGCTGCCGGGGTATGACCCCAGCCTGGGTACCTGTACAGGTGAGACATGAAGGATCTTTGACCTAGGTTAGGACCTGGGGATTGGTTGTAAACGTGTTGACCTGTAATTAACACCTACATTGGCAAAGACAGAAGGTTTGGGTCAAATTGGTCAATACAATGGAATTATCTCATATGGAACTAAGTCTATAATGTGCCGCCTATAGATATGAAACTTGCTGTAATGTAGCCGAGGGAAATAGAACTTCCATAGCTTAACAGTCCATTATAGATTTGACTTAAGGACTGTCTGTAACATAATTCATGTGATTTTTTTCCTCAGTGCAAAGAGACAGTGTGTCTCATCTGGCCCAACTGGACAGGGCTACTGCAGACTGCACAGTGAGTCAAGCTTTCTATTCCCCAATGCTCTAAACATCAAGCTTTACACGTGTACTACTATAGTAATACTGTATCTATGGCCGTGTACTACTATAGTAATACTATACCTGTGGCCGTGGACTACTATAACGTCTCATGTTAGGTTTTCACATCTCTGATTGACCTAGGTATCCACAGCAACCGCGGTACATGTCACTTCCTGTCAAGATGAGTTCCGTCAGCAGCAGATAGCGATGCTATGGAGAGCCAGTGGTGCAACGGCGACACAGGTTTGTTTGACACAACGACACATCAACTACCACATAAAGGTGATCTGTACTTCACCATCACAGCAGGTTGGTGGCACCTTTAATTGTGGAGGACGGGCTCGTGGCAATGTCTGGAGGGGAATCAATGGAATGGTATCAGATACATTTGTTTCCGTTCCAGCCATTATTATGAGCCGTCCTCCCCTCAGCAGCCTCCACTGTTCACCATACTAACCAATAGAGGTGCACCCAGAGGTGAAAGTAATCCGGTGTGGTCCGGTAATAAATAGTGCCGAAACAACAGCGTACCAGTAAAATATGAGACTATCGCAATAATTAAAACAAAGATGGAAAGAAAACTAGGCTATTTCACAATCATTTGTCATTACCGCCTGTCGGCCGCATGAGAAATTAGCGAATAGTCTTGAAAACGGGTGATATACGCTCCAAAATGCAGTGTGGTTGGAGATGAACACAAACATTTTGCCAAGGCAGCGATGACTGGCTGCTGAGACTGAGACCCGCTCGGATAACAGTGGACACATCAATCAATTCAGGCTGTGAATTGTGTCCCTAATGACAATCACAGAATGACATTACACTTTTTGGTGTTTTTATAGACGTCTCTTTCCGTTCATCAAATGGCGGATGCGCTGTTTTTGATGCTAGAATTATGCCGGACGAATGTGCGCAGGTAGCCTACTTTTTAAAGTGAATTGTTTGACAATCAGATGAAACATCAAGCCTGGTTGTGTTCACGCCCCATTAAAAGGTAATACATTTTTACAGCCAAATGACATGTCGTTACTGTTACTGACGGAGCTGCTCTTCATCCCGGTGAAGGACTGCCTGTTCCATGATCTCGCCATCACGGTTGACAACTCCATTGTGTCCTCCTCCCAGAGTGCTAAGAGCCTTGGCGTGATCCTGGACAACACCCTGTCGTTCTCCGCTAACATCAAGGCGGTGACCCGATCCTGTAGGTTCATGCTCTACAACATTCGCAGAGTACGACCCTGCCTCACACAGGAAGCGGCGCAGGTCCTAATCCAGGCACTTGTCATCTCCCGTCTGGATTACTGCAACTCACTGTTGGCGGGGCTCCCTGCCTGTGCCATCAAACCCCTACAACTCATCCAGAACGCCGCAGCCCGTCTGGTGTTCAACCTTCCCAAGTTCTCTCACGTCACCCCGCTCCTCCGCTCTCTCCACTGGCTTCCAGTTGAAGCTCGCATCTGCTACAAGACCATGGTGCTTGCCTACGGAGCTGTGAGGGGAACGGCACCTCCGTACCTTCAGGCTCTGATCAGTCCCTACGCCTAAAAACCTTTAGGCCTACCTATATAAATAAATACAAAACTCAGGGTCACTGCCCAGCCTGTCAAGAATGGCGAAAATGATGTTTAACATCCCCAGTGGCTCTGCAAGTGTAGAGAGGATATTCTCTGCTGCTGGCCCGCTCTCCAGGCACCATCACATGAGCCTGAAGCCACAGACTGGCCAAACTCGTGTTCCTAAAAATGAATTCTAAAAATGAATTCAAATGCACTAATAAGTCATTTTTCAATTCATTTGTATTTAATTCTAAGTAAATCACAGCATGTATGCGCAATTTATAGACTATAATGATTTAATACCACAAAAATGTTGTTTAAATGGTGAGCGCTTTATGTCCCTACCAGCCTATTGTCACACTCGCAAATGCTTCACGATGTATTTATTTGTAGGCTATAGCCTTGAAATAATATAAATAATATAGCCTAAATAATTCATTCTTAGGCTCCCTGTCTGGCTCCTGACCTAATTAGAGTGTTTATATGGTGTTTAAAATGACATGTAGCCGATTTGAAATGATGTTAGCTTCTTACATTCACCTTTTCATGTTTATTCAAATACTTTTCATTCAAATCCATATGGTTTGGTTTCAAAACCTCAAAACCAAATGGTTGGTCCAGGAAGTCCCAAAAATAGATGGGTGTTGGTAAAATTGTGATTTTAATGAATGGAGCGAAAGTTTTTGTTGTTGTTGTGAGTGCAGAGCGGTTTTTAACGGAGCGGTTGGAAAGGACATGGAGCGCTCAACTCTGCATCGAACCCATGCAACTTATCCAGAATGCCGCAGCCCGCCTGGTGTTCCACCTTCCTAAGGTCTTCCATGTCACCCCGCTCCTCCGCGCACTCCACTGGCTTCCAGTCGAAGCTCGCGTCATCTTCAAGACCATGGTACTTGCCTGTGGAGCAGCAAGAGGAACTACCCCTCCCTATCTTCAGGCTATGCTCAAACCCTACATCCCAACATGAGCACTCTGTTCTGCCACCTCTGGTCTCTTGGCCCTCCCACTCCTAGGGGATGGCAGCTCCCACTCAGCCCAGTCAAAGATCTTCTCTGTCCTGGCACCCCAATGGTGGAACAAGCTTCCCCCTAAAGTAAGAAAACGTCTGAAAACGTCTGAAACCCGACCTCTTTGAAGAGTATCTTTTTAAAGCTAAAATATGTAACTTATTGTGCGACCCGACCAAATTCACATAGAAATGTGTGTTATAGATCTGTCATTCTCATTGAAAGCAAGTCTAAGAAGCAGTAGATCTGCTTTATGTGCGCTATTTTTATGTCTTTTACTTTCGGTTTTCTACACCAGCTTCAAACAATATTTTGCGTTAAATAAATAGATTTCACAGCGTTTTAGATGTTACAATGGTTCTCTACACTATAGTTGATTGTTTTGTCACATTAACAAAAATTAGGCGAACTATTCGAATTTTAGCAACCAGGAAATGAGGGCGTGATTTCTGCATAATGCAGCTTTAAATAACTCTCAAGGCGCCCCTCCAAAATGAAAGAAAAAGGCACTGGTCTTAATAGCACTGACTTTGCTGATTTAAATACTTTGTTGAGGGAAAATGTACTTAAAACGATTGTGATGGGTTGTTCTCTCACCTAGCTATCTTAAGATATGCACTAATTGTAAGTTGCTCTGGACAAGAGCGTCTGCTAAATTACTAAAATGTAAAATTGTTGACAATATTGCTTTATGCATCCACAAAACAGTCTCTCAACCTATCCTGGCTGCAACCAGATACATTATGAGTGAACTCGTTTTCCCTCTTTCTGTTTCTCAGAGGCATCTAGTTTGTGGACCAGTGAAGACTCCTGGAAGTCACCTCAGTGCGGCCCAGTATCTCCAGTAAGAACTACATCTAGTTTTATCCATTTGATTTCTCTTTAGTCCCAGCACCTAAGTATATCACTGTGCTCCACCATCTGCTCGAAGGTGATCTTTTCAGATCTCCTCGAGCCTCTGTATGTGTGTCTGTCCCATCGGGTCTTTGTTCGCCCTGTCCTATAGACTGAGAAGAGTGCAGATGAAGGAGGCCTCAGAGATGAAGTACGGAGAACAAGTCGAAGGTGAGTGTGCTCAATTTGTCTGAAGTGTGCTTTGAAACGCGTGTGTACTTTTTAATGTGTATGAGAGGCACTGATTTGTATGATTAGGCAGTGGTGAAAAGTACTTAAGTAAAAATACTTGTGTGCTACTTAAGTAGTTTGGGGGGGTATCTTTACTATTTATATTTTTGAGAACTTTTACTTCACTACATTCCTAAAGAAAATAATGCACTTTTTACTCCATACATTTTCCCTGACTCCCAAAAGTACTGGTTACATTTTGACAGAAAAATGGTCCAATTCACTCAAGAGAACATCCCTGGTCATCCCTACTGCTTCTGATCTGGTGGACTCACTAAACATAAATACTTTGTTTGCAAATTAATGTCTGAGTGTTGGAGTGGGCTCCTGACTATCCGTAAATAAATTTAAAAAAACAGAAAATGGTGCCGTCTGGTTTGCATAATATAAGAAATTTGAATGAATTAATACTTTTACTTTTTATTCTTATGTATATTTAGCAATTCCATTTACTTTTGATACTTAAGTATATTTAAAACCAAATATGTTTAGACTTTTACTCAAGTACTATTTTACTGGGTCATTTTCTATTAAGGTATCTTAACTTTTACTCAAGTAGAGCATTTGAGTACTTTTTCAATGACTGATTAGGGTATGTGATTTTTTTCCTTAATACTCCAAATCATTTTCCAGGCCAGACTTGGGATGACATCATCAAGGTCATGACCTCAGCCACTGTGAGGTTTGAGCTGCTCTCAACGGTCCATATGAGCCCGGTAAGTCTTAGCTGTGCCACTAGAGATTCTGGGTTCGAGTCCAGGCTCTGTCGCAGCCGGCCGCGACCGGGTGACCCATGGGGTGGCGCACAATTGTCCGGGTTCGGGTCGGGCTTGGCCGACAGGGATGTCCATGTCCCATTGTGCACTAGCGACTCCTGTGGCGGGCCGGGCGTAGTGCACGTTGACACGGTCGCCAGGTGTACGGTGTTTCCTCCGACACATTGGTGCGGCTGGCTTCCGGGTTAAGTGGGCATTGTGTGCATGTGTGTGTGTGCGCAGCTGTGCACACCGATAATTGTGTGTGTGTGTGTGTGTGTGTGTGTGTGTGTGTGTGTGTGTGTGTGTGTGTGTGTGTGTGTGTGTGTGTGTGTGTGTGTGTGTGTGTGTGTGTGTGTGTGAGAACTGGTAGCGTGCTGGCCTACCTTGCTCTCCAGGGAGTTTGTGCCTGGCTGGTGTTGTGTTGAGTCAGAGCTGACTGGCAGACTGACAACTGTTTTAACACACAGGTCACCCTGGACGTGCAGAGGGATGGCAGTGTGTCCACCAAAGGCCCCAGAGGCGGAGTCTTTGTCATGTACAACTGTGCTCGGCTCCACACCCTCTTTGACAGTTACGAGCGAGGCATGGAGAAGGGTGAGACACGCAAGGCAACATGATGATGATATGGTCATTTAGTAGACGTGACTGGCTTATCCGAAGTGACTCAGAGTACTGTATATTTCTAGTCCAACCACAATCTAACACTTCCACACCCACCTGAACCACACAGTTGAACATACACTACCAATATATAATAATATCAAATCAATCCAAATGTTATTAGTCACATGCACCGAATACAACAGGTGTAGACATTACAATGAAATGCTTACTTATGAGCCCCTAACCAACAACGCAGTTTCAAAAAATACGGATAAGAATAACAGATAAAAGTAATTAAAGAGCAGCAGTATAAAATAACAATATATACAGGGGGGTGCCGGTACAGAGTCAATGTTCGGGGGCACCGGTTAGTTGAGGTAGTATGTACATGTAGGTAGAGTTAATTAAAGTGACTATGCATAGATGACAACAGAGAGTGTCAATGGCGTTGAGGGGGAGGGGGCAATGCAAATAGTCTGGTAGCCATTAGATGTTCAGGAGTTTTATGGCTTGGGGGTAGAAGCTGTTTAGAAGCCTCTTGGACCTAGACTTGGCGCTCCGGTACCGCTTGCCGTGTGGTAGCAGAGAGAACAGTCTATGACTAGGGGGGTTGGAGTCTTTGACAATTTCTAGGGCCTTCCTCTGACACCACCTGGTATAGAGGTCCTGGATGGCAGGCAGCTTAGCCCCAGTGATGTACCGGGCCATTCGCACTACCCTCTGTAGTGCCTTGCGGTCGGAGGCTGAGCACTTGCCATACCAGGCAGTGACGCAACCAGTCAGGATGCTCTCAATGGTGCAGCTGTAGAACCTTTTAAGGATCTGAGGACTCATGCCAAATCATTTCAGTCTCCTGAGGGGGAATAGGTTTTGTCGTGCCCTCTTCACGACTGTCTTGGTGTGCTTGGACCATGTTAGTTTGTTGGTGATGTGGACACCAAGGATCTTGAAGCTCTCAACCTGCTCCACTGCAGCCCCGTCGATGAGAATGGGGGCGTGCTTGGTCCTCTTTTTCCTGTAGTCAACAATCATCTCCTTTGTCTTGATCACGTTGAGGGAGAGGTTGCTGTCCTGGAACCACACGGCCAGGTCTCTGACCTCCTCCCTATAGGCTGTCTCGTTGTTGTCGGTGATCAGGCCTACCACTGTTGTGTCATCGGCAAATTTAATGATGGTGTTGGAGTCGTGCCTGGCCATGCAGTCATGAGTGAACAGGGAGTACAGGAGGGGGCTGAGCACGCACCCCTGAGGGGCCCATGTGTTGAGGATCAGCGTGGCAGATGTGTTGTTACCTACCCTTACCACCTGGGGGTGGCCCGTCAGGAAGTCCAGGATCCAGTTTCAGAGGGAGGTGTTTAGTCCCAGGGTCCTTAGCTTATTGATGAGCTTTGAGGGCACTGTGGTGTTGAACGCTGAGCTGTAGTCAATGAATAGCATTCTCACATAGGTGTTCCTTTTGTCCAAGTGGGAAAGGGCCGTGTAGAGTGCAATAGAGATTGCATAATCTGTGGATCTGTTGGGGCGTATGCAAATTGGTGTGGGTTTAGGGTTTCTGGGATGATGGTGTTGATGTGAGCCATGACCAGCCTTTCAAAGCACTTCATGGCTACAGACGTGAGTGCTACGGGTCGGTAGTCATTTAGGCAGGTTACCTTAGTGTTCTTGGGCACATGCACTATGGTGGTCTGCTTAAAACATGTTGCTATTACAGACTTAGACAGGGAGAGGTTGAAAATGTCAGTGAAGACACTTGCTAGTTGGTCAGCGCATGTTCGCAGTACACGTCCTGGTAACCCGTCTGGCCCTGCGGCCTTGTGAATGTTGACCTGTCTACAGGTCTTACTCACATCGTCTGCGGAGAGGGTGATCACACAGTCTTCCGGTACAGCTGGTGCTCTCATGCATGTTTCAGGGTTATTTGCCTCGAAGCGAGCATAGAAGTAGTTTAGCTCGTCCGGTAGGCTTGTGTCACTGGGCAGCTCTCGGCTGTGCTTCCCTTTGTAGTCTGTAATGGTTTGCAGGCCCTGCTACATCCAACGAGCGTTGGAGCCGGTTTAGTACGACTCGATCTTAGTCCTGTGTTGAAGCTTTGCCTGTTTGATGGTTCATCGGAGGCATAGCAGGATTTCTTATAAGCTTCCGGGTTAGAGTCCCTCTCCTTGAAAGCGGCAACTCTAGCCTTTAGATCAGTGCGGATGCTGCCTGTAATCCATGGTTTCTGTTTGGGGTATGTACGTACTGTCACTGTGGGGACAACGTCATCGGTGCACTTATTGATGAAGCCAGTGGCAGATGTGGTGTACTCCTCAATGCCATTGGAGGAATCCGGGAACATATTCCAGTCTGTGCTAGCAAAACAGTCCTGTAGCTTAGCATCTGCTTCATCTGACCACTTTTTTATTGATCTAGTTACTGGTGCTTCCTGCTTTAATTTTTGCTTGTAAGCAGGAATCAGGAGGATGGAATTATGGTCAGATTTGCCAAATGGAGGGCAAGGGAGAGCTTTGTATGCATCTCTGTGTGTGGAGTATAGGTGGTCCAGAGTTCTTTGCCCTCTGGTTGCACATTTAACATGCTGATAGAAATTTGGTAAAACTGACTTAAGTTTCCCTGCATTAAAGTCCCCGGCTAGTAGGAGCGCCGGCTCTGGGTGAACGTTTTATTTTTGCTTATGGTGGAATACAGCTCATTCAATGCTGTCTTAGTGCCAGCCTCTGACTGTGGCGGTATGTAAACAGCTACAAAGAATATAGATGAACACTCTCTCGGTAGGTAATGTGGTCTACAGCTTATCATGAGAAACTCTACCTCAGGCGAGCAATAGCTCGAGACTTCCTTAGATATCGTGCACCAGCTGTTTTTTACAAAAATAGATAGACCGCCTCTGTTCTATCCTGCCGGTACATTGTATAACCAGCCAGCTGTTTGTTGATGTCGTTCAGCCACGACGCCGTGAACCATATTTACATACTATTTAGCAGAAGCTTTTGTCCAAAGCGACTTAGTCATGTGTGCATACATTTTGTATGGGTGGCCCCAGCGGGAATCGAACCCATGACCCGTGACGTTGCAAGCGCCATGCTCTACCGACTTAGCCACACAGGACCACAAACTACCATGTTGGATATGAGTACTAGTCCACACCAAGCAATATAAACATGTACAACCTTCATTGTACTATGTGTTTATTGTCATGGTGCATGTTCAGTTCCCATGTATTTGCCTCCCACAGGACTTTACCCTGAAATCCCAGAGGGCTCCCAGTTGGACTTCTCAGCTCTAAAAGAAGAGGTAGGCCCACAGTGTGCTGATCAAGGATCAGTTTGACCTGGGACCTCCCGAGTGGTGCAGTGGTCTAAGGCACTGCATCACAGCGCTAGCTGTGCCGCTAGAGATTCTGTGTTCGAGTCCAGACTCTGTCGCAGCCGGCCACGACCGGGAGACCCATGGGGTGGCGTACAATTGTCCGGGTTCGGGTCGGGTTTGGCCGGCAGGGATGTCCATGTCCCATTGTGCACCAGCAACTCCTGTGACGGGCCGGGCGTAGTGCACGCTGACACGGTCGCCAGGTGCACGGTGTTTCCTCCGACACATTGGTGCGGTTGGCTTCCGGGTTAAGTGGGCATTGTGTCAAGAAGCAGTGTTGGGTTGTGTTTCGGAGGACGCATGGCTCCCAACCTTCGCCTCTCCCGAGTCCGTACGGGAGTAGCAGCGATGAGACAAGACTGTAACTACCAATTGGATACCATGAAATTGGGGGTAAAAAAATATATATTTTTAAAAAGGATCAGTTTGACCTTTTAGGTCATAACTAGATGGACGGGGATACCTGATACCTGATCAGCACTTCGATTCCGAGACGCTTTGTGAATATCAGTGTTTAATTTTTACTTAGGTCCTCTAGAGACTGTCTCTCTCTTTCTGTTTCACAGGGGGAGTGGCTTCTTCTGTTCAATTACCTTATTCCATTCTCTGAGCTTCTCGACCAATCAGGACAGGTGTTGGAGTGTGATGGAGGAGGGGCCAGAGTCAACCTGAAGACTGAACAGGTGAGGTTTTAAAAGGATATATTTGTAGTGTATTGAAATATCAGTTGATAGCAAAAATGAAAACACGAAGCAGACTAAAGTCTTTGGTCCTTTATAAACCTGCAGGATGTAAAATATTGTGTGCTATAGACTGGAAAATAAATAAATGTGACTCTGGATGACAACATAATGATGTTTGTTTCCAACATTAGCGCTGTTTTCCTAAAGAAGTTTAGTCCGCTTTGTGTTTTGTTTCCTTGCTACGATACTAACGAGTATCGCGATACTGGTAGCGTCCCGACCTAGTTGATATAGGTGAATGAATGCTCATACAATGTATGTTTAATGTGTGTGCAATGTGTCTCCCAGATCTGCAAGTTCCTGGTGTCTCTCAGTAAGGATTTTAGCTCCTATTACAACAGAGTCCACGTCCTTGGGGTGAGCAATCAGTCATTTCACATGTCTGTCTGTCTGTCTGTCTGTCTGGCTGGCTGGCTGGCTGGCTGGCTGTTAAATTAGGTTAGAGTTAGTGGACAGTGCACTTTTAGAGCATGTGTCTCGCAGTATGTAGAATTAAATAAACGTTTGCATGTGTGATGCCCCCTATTGTTTGACACATGGAGATCCATGTGTTAATAGCCTCTGGTCATCCATACCATGCCTGAAAACATGGCGTACTGGCAGACAGCACAGCTGATTTGGATTTAAACTGATTTAAAGTTCCCACGTAGTTCAGTCCATAACGTTTAACCTCAATCTGTCTCTCTCTCTCTCCCTCTGTCCCCCTCTCTTCCCTTCTCTAAAGGAGCCGTTGCCTCACCTCTTCAATCAGATGTTCTGTCGGCTGCAGTTGTTGAGAGCACTGAGAGAGCTCTACCATCGCGCCCTGGATACTCTTCACCTTCCTCCCATCCGGCAGCTATAGCCACAAATACCCCAACTGTAGCCCCGAATATAGCCCCAACAAATGCCCCAAAATACCCCAACTGTAGCCCCGAATATAGCCCCAACAAATGCCCCAAAATACCCCAACTGTAGCCCCGAATATAGCCCCAACAAATGCCCCAAAATACCCCAATTGTAGCCCCGAATATAGCCCCAACAAATGCCCCCAAATACCCCAACTGTAGCCCCGAATATAGCCCCAACAAATGCCCCCAAATACGCCAACTAACGCCCCATGAACTGGCCCAAATATAAGGCTCAATATCCGCCGTAAATGATCACTAGCCTATCCCCTACATGAAATGCACATATAAATGTCCCTTTTACTACTGTACTGTAGCTATTATTAGGCTTTTACCCCCCCCCCCCCCCCCCCCCCCCCCCAACTAAAACCCTGTGAAGTCCTCTTATGTATATGTGACATACACCTTCCATCACTGCCCAGTCTATTTACTGTTGATAAAAGAAACCGTATAGATCATTTGCACCCCTCTGTGAAGTCTTGGTCTCCCCAGACGTATCACCAGTATCTCTGGTGTACCACAGATCCAGCCTCTACCGGAGACCCTCACTGCCTTTTGAACCAATCAACATCTACCTGTCTTCAGTCTTCCCTTATACGATACCTTAGACACTATTCCTCTAACAGACACTAGAGCCATAGATACAGTATTTACACACTCTGCATGTACACCGTGTAAGCACTGCCCCCGCCCTCATCACTAGATATTGCCCCTGGCCACCATGAGACATTTACTGTCCCCTTCTCCCTTCCCCTCCACTGGCTGTGTCAGTATTATTTATTTATATATATAATGCAGTTGTTCAATTTGATAAACTCTTTGGTTAGTGTCGATTGATCTCAAAAAGTATTTGTAATGGAATGATATATGTGACATAGACTAACCCGCCACAGTACTTCTCTTGTGCCAAAGTACTATACAGTACTGTCCCAGTTGTCCATTGTCGCTCTGTGCCATATCTTGGACTGTTATTGTTGTGTACGTTTGTGTGTCGGTGGTGACCCGAGCTTTACAGGGACTCGCACTCTTCTCTCCCACAATGTTGTCAACGGTGCACCGGGCCAATCTATTTTCCACCTCGATCAATAAATGAGTGTTGACCTCGGCGACCCTGCTGCCGTGTGTGTTAAGATGCGTGTTAAGGTTTGTATATGTACCACAGTGCAGCACCGTGGGCAGCTATTTGTTGTTCATGTTAAGTGTGATGAGTTACGGGGCAAGTCTATAAATTGTTGCATAACGCCTGGGGATTACAGAAATAATTGGTTATGAGTATAATTAATTTGTAGGCCATATCAGATCACTTCCCCCATCATAGCGCTTATATAAAAAGATATGTGGATGCTCAAGTTCACGCTAGGCAATTAAAATGGACGCCGGGGCCACGCAATTAAAAACGTATCCACAGTGACGGCTATAGCGAGTAATTGGTGGTTCAGCCCTCCTCATCATTAGCTGGTCCTGCCACATCATGCTCTATGCTCTCTGTATGTCAAATTGAGTGATTCTTTTTTCCCCTCCGCTGGTGTCCTTTTGACCCCCCCCCCCCCCCCCATAATGAGACGGGAACAGCTGGCCTTGGAGCTCTCCACGGGCTGCAGCTGTTTGCTCTCCTCCCAACACAGCCACCACGGGTCCGATTCCTTAGGGCACACCGTAGCAATGTAAAACCAGTCTTTCTGATTGGGACAAGGTTTTCTGACGTCAGACCAAACGTCTCGAGGCAGGGTTTTCCAGTTCAGTGTTACACTGACTGCCTTTATGTGTGGGAATCGGCCGTTTCTAACATCTGTTTATCCATTTAGCAGGGGAATATACGTCGTCCCCCCCCCCCCCCCCATAGTTGATTAACCATTCTCTTTCATATCTGAGTTAACGTATACACAGATTACCATCTGACTGTCTAGATTTCTGGTCCAACATGACGCAATGCTATGACTTCAGCTTTTTTTGATTTTCTGGGAATAGACTGGTTATTACAGTTTGAAAACAA
Organism: Salmo trutta; assembly: GCF_901001165.1. Taxonomy (NCBI): domain Eukaryota; kingdom Metazoa; phylum Chordata; class Actinopteri; order Salmoniformes; family Salmonidae; genus Salmo; species Salmo trutta. The sequence goes on along the minus strand of NC_042984.1, from coordinate 40,874,300 downwards.
TTTGTGCGTGTGTGTGTTTGTGTGTAGAAGTGTGTGCGTATGTTCCCATTCCCCACAGCCAATGAGTTAAAAGAGTCTGGACTAGAAGTCTGACGAGACTAGGCAGGGGTGGTGCAGCACACAAACATAGCCACAGGGTGGAGCTCTACTGTCAGATATTTGAGCCACCTGACAGTCCACCAGCCTTGCTTTGCATCTCCTCCTATCAAAGCGTTCCAATTCTCCTACCCTGCCTGCTTGTCAATCACTCCCCCCGGGCCTCGGTTGGCCAGAGACGATAGAGGGAGGAGAGAGAGAGAGAGAAAAAGGGACGTAAACATGAAAGCAGTTCGGAAACGGAGGGATGGAAAGGGAAAGGAGAGCACGCAGTCATCCCTATGAGCAAATCCACTGTCTTAAAGGAGGGAGAAAACAGAGAGATGAATGAGGTCAGGGATGCTCATGAGTGATTCTTTGTGGTTGCCAGGGAGAGAGAGAGAGAGAGCAGGAGAGCGAGCACAGGAGGGTGGGAGAAGAAGAGGGAGTAGGCTGGGCTACTGATATTGATGGGTATTTAAGTGCTTTGACTGGCTGTGGCTGGGCATACCCAACCGAGCCAGGAAATGACAGGATGTGAGACTGGGGGTTGGAGGGAGGCTAACCGCGACTGAGGAGCAGACAGACACTGTCACAGTGCCAGACGACTCAAATGATGTCTAACACAAACAACACCATGACTAATATCAGTCAGAACATCCAGGATATTTTCCTACTTAATGTGCTTCTTATATGAGTCACAGATCCTCTGAGGGAGTGGTGACTGTGAGGAAGAGATTCTACTGAAAGATAATCTAAATTGTCGTTTATAACGCTGCAGGTTATTTTCAAGGGAACGTGGATCCCGTTGAGCGTGTCCCAGAGTGCCTTTGAATGTGCAGGGTGTGATGAGAGGAGAGCGTGTGACTTTGTGGGGGTTGGTTGATGGTAGGGGCAGGGGCCCGGAGATGCATAGACTGAATCAGATAAACTCCTCATGCAACAGCTGTCATCCAGCCCTTTTCTCCCTCTCTCTCGCCCTCTCTCTGCCACTCTCGTTCTGTGGCTCCCTTTCCTTTCTCTCCTCCTTGCTCTACCCTGGTTGAATACAAAATAGGGAACTGGTTGAACTTGATTTGCTGTGTACTGGATACCTAATTGTGAGCAAATGAGACAGACCATCCATTGTTTGAATGAATCCCTGAATTAGTACATTATGATTATAACTGTGTATAATTGTGTATTTCCTGATTCTGTTCTTTCGGACATGTTTGTGTACGCATGTGAGTGCGCGCATAGGTCTACCCTCTTCACATATTCACAAGCCAAGAAAATAGGCTGAAGGCTGCTTAATACTGTATCTGATCAGATCACATTACTGTTCATGGGTATTGACCTTCTCCCAGCACTTTGGTTTAATCCAATATCCTCTTGACCACCCTCTCAACCAGCCACGTGGTTAGGAAGCTCCTATATCAAACTAACTGCACATCCAGCAGTAATGATTTACAGTCAGCATGAGGCCGGTGCTGTGAGGATGCCCTGCTGGGTTCAAGCCCTCCAGGACCCTAGTTGAATAGCTCTGCTTATAGGGATAATACACTTCTTTAGTTAATGCTAATAAAGTCCCATAAAGGCCTAGGGATAGAGATCCAGCCATTCAGCTGCTGCTGCATCCGTCCATTCAGCTGCTGCTGCATCCGTCCATTCAGCTGCTGCTGCTGCTGCTGATCCAATTTGGATTAGTCAGGTTCCCGTCTGAAATGGATCCAGTGTGACCCGGGCCGGCGGCCGCCAGGTGCCAGGCTGATGCAACCCAGACCACAGTAGTGTGATAGGGATCCTCCATCCAGCCTGATCTCACTTGACTGTAATCCAGTTAGGGTTAGATCCAGCCTGACAGCGCCGTGGCTCTGCTAACTCTCAGACCTGGCAGTTATGGCAACTTTCCACCTGAGACTTACCCCGGGGTGTTTTACCAAAAAGGCTCGGACTTTTGTGCTTCCACCTCCAAGGTCCGGCTGCAGTGTCTCACTGGGCCCTGACCTCAGTGGATCTGCTCTGACTAAGGGCAAGGCCAGGTAACTGGTACTTTTCAGCCTGCGTTTACCTGCATTTACATAACAATGGCTAACTGTGGACGATTATCACCTTCTCAAGGTGGACGATTACCACCTCCTCAAGGTGGACGATTACCACCTCCTCAAGGTGGACGAGAGGTGGACGATTACCACCTCCTCAAGGTGGACGATTACCACCTCCTCAAGGTGGACGAGGTGGACGATTACCACCTCCTCAAGGTGGACGATTACCACCTCCTCAAGGTGGACGATTACCACCTTCTCAAGGTGGACGATTACCACCTCCTCAAGGTGGACGATTACCACCTTCTCAAGGTGGACGATTACCACCTTCTCAAGGTGGACGATTACCACCTTCTCAAGGTGGACGATTACCACCTCCTCAAGGTGGACGATTACCACCTCCTCAAGGTGGACGATTACCACCTCCTCAAGGTGGACGATTACCACCTCCTCAAGGTGGACGATTACCACCTCCTCAAGGTGGACGATTACCACCTCCTCAAGGTGGACGATTACCACCTTCTCAAGGTGGACGATTACCACCTTCTCAAGGTGGACGATTACCACCTTCTCAAGGTGGACGATTACCACCTCCTCAAGGTGGACGATTACCACCTCCTCAAGGTGGACGATTACCACCTTCTCAAGGTGGACGATTACCACCTTCTCAAGGTGGACGATTACCACCTTCTCAAGGTGGACGATTACCACCTTCTCAAGGTGGACGATTACCACCTTCTCAATGTGATAATCGTTCACAGTTAGCCATTGTTATGTACCTACTACCATACCCTGTTCAAAGGCACATAAATATTTTGTCTTGCCCATTTACCACCACCTCACAAAGTCTTGTTGATGCATAGGTTGTTGATTCTGCTCGCCCCAAGTCTTTAGTGTCACACTCCTGATGGAAAAAACAGTTTCCCACCCTACAAAATAACATTACAACTTTTAATATGAACACTGGCAACACACTGGTGTGAGGTAAGTCTCAGGTGGAAATGCCCCCATTATAGTGCTCTAGAATCTCATGATCTCATAAAGCCTACTGATATACACTGAGTACAAAACATTAAGAACACCTGCTCTTTCCATGACAGACTGAACAGGTGAATCCAGGTGAAAGCTATGATCCCTTATTGACGTCACTTGTTAAATCCACTTCAATCAGTGTAGATGAAGGGGAGGAGACAAGTTAAAGAAGGATTTTTAAGTCTTGAGACAACTGAGACATGGATTGCTTATGTGTGCCATTCAGAGGGTGAATGGGCAAGATTTACGTGCCTTTGAACAGGGTATGGTAGTAGGTGCCAGGCGCACCGGTTTGAGAGTGTCAAGAACTGCATCGCTGCAGGGTTTTTCATGCTCAACTGTTTCCCGTGTGTACCAAAAATGAATCACCACCCAAAGGACATCCAGCCAACTTGACACAACTGTGGGAAGCATTGTAGTAAACATGGGCCAGCATCCCTGTGGAATGCTTTCGACACCTTGTAGAGTCCATGCCCCGATGAATTGAGGCCGTTCTGAGGGCAAAAAAGGATGCAACTCAATACTGGGAAGGTGTTCCTAATGTTTTGTACACTCAGTGTAGATCTCAGTCTATCTATTACAGTGACTCTGTGTTTCTACGTTGTATTTTGAGGATTCAATTTGATCTGGCACTGGTAATATGCCAATGTGGATCTATGTCCTGAATGTTCCCTCATAGTGAATGATTTCATTCAATGGAATTTTTACATCCGTGTTTTACCTGAATGTTCACATTCATTAGAATATTTGCAATTTGATCCATTCTATGGGAATATGCTTGGGGGAGTTGTGCATGTGTAGTGAGAGAGAAAGGGTGATAAAAGCTGTTCAGGGACTGTAGGGAATATGTCAGGTTTTATGTATTTCTGCGGCGCATTCGTTTTCCTCATTCTCTTTTTTTATTTTTTAAATGTCAACTCTCTCTCTCCCACGCTTCACCCCCACGCCTCTCTCTCTCTCTCTCTCTCTCTCTATTCTGTGATTTGGGTCACTGGCTGACTAAGAGAGGACACACAGCTGGCCTATAACCCCCCCCCCCCCCCACACACACATACACACACAGACTCTCACAGTCTGTAAAATATTTGTTTACTGTTGTTTGCCCACACTGAACATGAACTTCTCTTTCTCTGCCACTCTCCCTTCATCCATCCATTCTTTTTATAAACAAATCTCTGTGACCTGAATATATCTGTGTGTGTGTGTGTGTGTGTGTGTGTGTGTGTGTGTGTGTGTGTGTGTGTGTGTGTGTGTGTGTGTGTGTGTGTGTGTGTGTGTGTGTGTAAGGGATCCTGCTTCTCTCTTCATCATATCAAGAGATTTTCATTCTATTTGCTTTTTTATGTTTATATGACAGAGAAATCTGTCCAATTTGTTTAGATGTATAGTGGAACCCAGAATGGTGGATTGATGTGTTTTGTGTATAGGATGGCAGATCAGTAATATCATGATCAAATTGGGCAAACTCTAGGCCCCTGTCTGAATCTATAAAACTAGCAGTCAGATAATGAACATAGGTCTACAGGCCCTGTGGTTTGGTCACATATGGCTAATCTCCCCCAAATAATCAATGACATCATCATCCTTTTGGTTTAGACTCTATTGAAGGCCAGAAGGAAAGCGCACAACATGCACGTGATGGGGAAACAGGTTGCAATAGAACTTGAGTCTGGACCAATGAATACATGAATGTCACTAATCAACTGTGAGATCAAGGAGAGCTAAGGGCCCTTTATCTTTTGACGGCTGTTTGGTATGCTATTCAAGTCAGTGAAGCGTGCGGAGGCTTATTATCCATACGCAACCACAGGCCCAATAAGCTGTGGCAAGAATCACACAATCACCCCGCACATGCCACGCAGCTGTCGCCATATGGTATCATGACTTGTACGGAGAGAGGGGAGGGATGGAGGGGGGCTTCCCGGATAGCGACCCTCTGTGTCAACCTGTCTGAGTGGCAGGACGGCTAGGGCCTTGTCCTCCTCCTCTAGCATAAATTGTGGACGTAAATGACAACAGGCGATTGGCTGGCAAACGACACGATTACTCGTCAATCTATGTCCGTCCCAATCACACCTCCGTCACTTCTCATGAATGCATTCCTGCCTCATAATTTCCGGTCGAGGCCAGATGCACACCCGGCCTCCGCTACCACCTGCCGCTCAGGATTTCAGGGAGGGGGAAGGATCTGGCGACTGTGGCACGTGGCCTGGTCAGACAAGGAGAGAGGGGCCGGGGGCATGCAATTACGGAGTATGTGACTGGCAGGCAAAATGAGTGCAGAAAGCCTCAACACCACCCCTCCCTCCCTGCACACTCAACCCCTCCGAGGGGTGTAATCCACCAGAGGCTAAAAGTACCCCCACTTTCACTGTTCCCATGGCAACTCGCACCGTTGAAAAGCAGGGTCTGGCATGGCGGCTTGCGGCAGTTCGGAGACCCCCCCAGTGAGGAGTCAGAGCTTATTGATCCACCGTTGCGTGGAGGGGAGCCAAAGCAGCTACATTTGGACACAGCCGCATCTTGAAAAGGGTGCTGTGTCTATACGTTCTAAAACGCATGCGTGTACATACATAAGCACCCCGCGTAGTGCTAAACGTGCATTAACCAAGAGGAGTGTATTTAGCTGACTAATTACTGCTCTTAAAAATGAAGGTTGCATTGCCAGAGCAATGTTGTACAGTTGGTTGGCCTCTGCATAACACAGCCTGAGCCTGTGTTATTTTTGGTGTAATTTCCTACAATTTTGTAAAAGCTAATATTTGTGAAATGACTTAAATGGGCCGAGTGATGCAGCGGGCTGATTTGCAACGCCGCTGTCCATGGTGCTGTATGTAATCAGGTCGGTCATGGCGCTACTAAAAATGACCCAGAATGTTTGCTTAAGTCATTTCTCCTCGGAAAGAAATCCATGGTGTGGACTGCCCATACTTACAGTTATTTGGTTGAAGTGTTCGACAGGGCTTCCTACTGTAGGCTTCTTTCAGCATTGTTTATATGGACGCTGTCCATGGTTTTGTAATGCTGGCATTTCCCATAGCCTGCCCATCTATCCCATCACGTTTTTGTCTTGTTTCATTACTTCCCTCTTTCCTAAGTTAATGATATTGACCCTGAGCTTGGGTGAAATGCTGCAGATATAGTACTCCGTGGCTCAGGGTTTTAGGCTACATTATGAACAGATCAAGTTTTACAGCCCCCTGCTTTGGTGTCACTTCACATTTCAGGTACTTTCCATTAATACAAAAATGTGTTTATATCCAGATACATTGTTTATATTAAACGTAGGAAAATCATGGAATCATAGCCTATAATGTAGCCTACTTGGATTTTCTTCATCCCAGTATTTCAGTATAATATCACAAGTACCAGTTTGTCTAGACGACTTTGCGCGGGTCGACATGTATCCGTCCTAATCAGGGAGAGGGCGGCTCGCCAGTTTAACCTAACCTACTTTTCACAGCAATTATTGTTGGTGTGCAGGCAAGGCGAGCAATGATACCCAACATGGCTGACTGCCTGCCCCTCGCTTCCTCGCGCGTAATGACTTGCTGTTCTCAGCTCCGAGAGAAGGATAGAAGCGAGAACATAAGAGCGCGAGGGTTTGAGGTTTTTCGTGCGCTACATTATTGTGGTCGGAGCATGAGTATTTCAACAGACGTGGGTCAGCTCCGACCGTGGTGGCGGCGACAGCCAGACTGAGAGGAACACAGATTGGTTTTCATAGCAGAACTATTTTGTGCCACAACTCATCCGAAGATGCAAGTCAAGGCTGCCAGACACGTCTTCCCTCCCTCGGCCATTTCCCAAAATGTGGGGATTTCATTTTAGGTTGTAGAATTCACCATCAAGAATGAATTATGTGGACTGAATTTGGAATAAAAATATTTCCATATCAACGACTTTTTAATCCACTTTGTAAATTCAACGAAATACATTGGTCATATTCGTATAAAATCAGGTTTGATTAAAATAATAATTGAAGGGTGATGACCATATCGAAGGAAAAGCAATGAATAGGCAGCCTACTAATTACTCATCGATGTGTAGGCAGAGCATGACGTCATGGAGGGGCTCAATTCATTTCTGTAGGCTATATAACATAGGCCTAACTGTCTTTAAAATGTATTAGGCTACAAGTGACAGAAAATGTGCAATAATAAATATAATTTACAGTGTCCTCTGTTATCATTTAATATTTGATAAAGCCTAAATATTTATAAATATGACCAAAATGGCATTAGGTTTCATATGCTTCATTGCAACTATGTTCCGCTATAGCCTATATACAATTTAATTTATTTTAGATGGGTTTACTAAAATATGAATGCGAGTGAGATATAGTTCCGAGTCGCCTTCCAGTTGTGGATATGGCGGCTACGGTGGTTTAACAGCGCTGCGAGCTGGAATAAACCAGGGAGGTGGAGGATGAGAGCAGCGAGAGGGGGAGGGGTGTTGAGAGGAGGAGAGCGTAACGCGAGGATGGATAGTACCACCGGGGTGTGCTGAGAGCCATGTTGGATATGAATGAAAGGGAGAGTTGCTGCACCCCTGACGCCGACAGACCGAGTTCTACCGAACACAGCGAGTAAATGCCAACTTCCCGGGCCCACGGAGAGACGGGGGAGCGCGGGGGAAGGTGTCGGGCGGTGCCGCTGGAGCTGGCTACCTAGCCGGCGACGGAAGAGAGAGAGACGCACTCGAAGAGAGCGAGAGAGAGGGAGAGAGAAAGAGAGAGGGGTGAGAGGGAGAAAGGGGGAGAGGAGAAAGGATCTTACCAGACTAATGGCTGCACTGCTACTGGGTTCCAGCCTGCTCTCACCACTTCTTCTCCACCTGCTCCTCAGCCCTTTGTTCGCGGTTAACCCGGGGAAGTTAGCAGGGACCTGTCGTTGGAGCCCGGGACCCTGCCCTGAGACACCGAGCCATCCAAGGGAAGCTGGAGTCTTGGCGAGCAGCAGTGGTTCGGTGATCTGCCCCAGGTGGACGTTACAACGTCTCCCATCGGAACCAGCATTCCCGGTGTGGAGTCCTTTTCTATGGCAAGGGGCGCACGGAGACCCTTTTGAACCGTTGTGCACCGAAGAAGGAGGTGCGAGAGGGCCGTGGAATGGAGTCAGGCACCCCCAACCTGCAGGTAGGAGCAGGAGCAGCGGTGGGGAGAGGGGCGTTGTTTTACTTGTTTTCTCTTCGCGGGTTGAAAAGGCCAAAAAGCGGTTTATACAAAGGACTAGAGTTTGCGCGCGGTCACCACCCTGTCTGCCGCCCGCCAAACCCGACACAGGGAGAGTCTTTGTGCGCGGCCAACACCAGGGACCTGAGAGCGAGTCGCCGGAGATTACTAGAGACGTTCGAGGGGCTTCTGAAAGGTGTACAAGGACCCTTCACCGGTCACTTCCCCCAACACAGCAAATATCCACAGCTAAGCAACCACCTGGACAGCTGCCATGGGGCCCTCCTCACTCTCATTTGGGCGATAATGCTTTGGACGCCGGCGAGGTGGCCACCGGTGCTTGTTCTCATTTAAGTAGTCACAATGTTATCGATCTCACCAGTGATGGTTGTAATCGTTCGTTTACTAAAGCCATTGGGAGAACGGGGAGGAGCGTGGCGCAAGGGCCCTGCCAATGCTATCTCACCTCAGCCGCCGCAGGCAGCGCAGCCAGATGTTACCAGTCACCCGGGATTACTGAAGGGGCCATGGCCCTCACAGGTTGTTATTTCCGGCATACCCAAGACAGGCTCCACGCCAGCCCCAGTCCTGGACATGCCATGGTTCTGGGCAGGAGGAGGGAGGGAGGGAAGGCACAAGGCAAAAACCACGTGAACAAAAATGATCTGGATAAGGATTTGGCATCTGTTTATTTAACAACCAAGCTTAAGGAGCCGGCTGCTCCTCCACAGAGAATATCAGTGTTGGCAGGCCGAGAACAGAGCGCTCAACCCCGGGTAGAGAGTAAGGGGTTACCCTGGGGGTCTCTCCTCGGAACGAGGTGTTGTGGTTTGCAGCGGATGGATGTGGGGGGAGGACTTTCAGTCAACGTTATAGGTCCCAGGGGAAGCATAGAAGTGAGTAATCTCGACATCCAATTTTCCCCAACCACAAATATCACGGATAGTCTATGTCTGCCATCTAACGGAACCGGTAATGAAAACAGAAATTCTACTAGCTCATTTTCCTTATTCCATGACGACATACAGGCAGCAGAATCGGCTGCTCGAGCCAATGTTCCTTATCCTCAGTCTGAGGCAGCTCACAATGAGTCAGCTATCGTCACGCCTAGATTCTCTTCCATCACCGCTCTCACTATATCAGCCTCGGTACACGCTGGTGCAATTAAGTCTGGTGTTACTCACAGGGATCTCGTTATCACAAACCCCTTCTCATTCTCCATGGAGCTCAATCTGACTAAACGGGATAGGGACTCAGACTCACATTCCCAGCCACGGACTAGCCACCTCTACAGACCCCCGCCCCTTCACATAGGTTCAGCACCACAGGCACAATGGACAGCACCCATGAAAACCTCTACCCAGCTTTCTCCAAGTAAACATGCAAATTCGGCTCACCACTTTCAGCCATTTTTTGGGGAGAATGTTCACAGCGTCAATAATAATAACAATATCAGAAACTACAACCAGAACCACCACCACAACAACAACAACAACAACAACAACAACAACAACTACAACCAGAACCACCACCACAACAACAACAACAACAACAACAACAACTACAACCAGAACCACCACCACAACAACAACAACAACAACAACAAGGAGAACAAAGAGGAGAATGTTCAGATGAATGATGAAAGAAATGGTGGCAATAGTAGACAGGCGTCAGCGGATCTGAGTGGACCATGCTCACAGCTGGGCTTGGTCCCTGAAGAATTGCTCTACGCTGCCTGTGTTGACAGCTTAACTAATGTCCAGGGGGCCACTCGCCCGCAATTAAAATCAGGTAAACTGGTGCCATTACAACAGGAAGGTGTCAGTCAGCCAGAAAGGCATATGGGGGGCGAGGTTCGGGAGGGGTCTGGGGGAGGCAAACTACAGGTGGGGGAGGGAGAGAGACAGGCCAGAGAGGCACGGTGGGAGGAAGTGGAGGAGTGGGAGTCAGAGAGAATAACAAAGAGAGCCACAGCCCAGACAGATGCAACTGTAGAGGCAGAGGGAGAGAGAGAGAAAGGTCAGGAGAGGGCCGGCCTCACACAGACACAGAGTGGAGCAGGAGGAAAGGAGGAGGGGAAGAAAGTGTGGCAGGGGGCTGAAAGCGCACAGGAAGACGAGGAGGAAAGGCACAGGTCAAGGGGAGAGAGAAGCTTGGGGAGGCAGACCGTGGAAGATGAAGGTGAGGAGGACAGAGGGAAAGAGGTTTTGGTGGTGGGGCGAGCTCGCCGAGCTGCCAACAGACACCCTCACTTCTCCCAGTATAACTTCCAGGTGCAGGTTCCAGAAAACCAGCCCCCAGGCACCTCAGTCATACCCATGTCAGCCACCGACCCAGACGCAGGTGAAGCAGGCAGGCTCAGCTACACCATGGCCCCTCTCATGAACAGCAGATCCACTGACTACTTCCACATCGACCCTGACACGGGCCTCATCACCACCTCCCAGGTGCTGGACAGGGAGCACATGGACCTGCACTACTTCCGGGTCACGGCGTCAGACCACGGCTCTCCACGCCTCTCTGGCACCACCATGGTGGCAATCACTGTGGCCGACCGCAATGACCACTCGCCTATCTTTGAGCACACAGAGTACCGGGAGACCATCCGGGAGAACGTGGAGGAAGGCTACCCCATCCTGCAGCTCCGAGCCACTGACCTGGATGCCCCGTCCAACGCCAACATCCGCTACCGCTTCATAGGAGACACCGCTGCTGCAGCCCGGGCCGCATTTGAGATCGACCCCCGCTCAGGGCTGATCACCACGCGGGGTGTGGTCGATCGGGAGACCAACGAGCGCTACACCCTCCACGTGGAGGCCAGCGACCAGGGAAGGGAGCCCGGGCCGCGCTCGGCCATCGTTAAGGTCTTCATCACAGTGCTGGACGAGAACGACAACGTGCCCCAGTTCAGCGAGAAGCGCTATGTGGTGGCGGTCAGGGAGGACGTCCGGCCCCACTCAGAGATCCTGAGGGTGAGCGCTACGGACCATGATAAGGATAGCAACTCAGCCGTCCACTACAACATCATCAGTGGGAACAGCCGGGGCCAGTTCTCCATCGACAGTGTGACGGGGGAGATCCAGGTAGTTGCCCCTCTGGACTTCGAGGCAGAGAGGGAATACATTCTGAGGGTTCGAGCCCAGGACAACGGCCGGCCGCCCCTCTCCAATAACACAGGTATCATCAGCGTGCAGGTGACTGACGTCAATGACAACCCTCCCATCTTCGTGTCCACGCCGTTCCAGGCATCAGTGCTGGAGAGCGCCCCCGTGGGCAGCTCCATCCTCCACATCCAGGCCATTGACACCGACTCTGGGGACAACGCCCGTCTGGAGTACAGGCTGACTGGCACCAGCCCTGACACGCCCTTCGTCATTAACTCCGCCACCGGCTGGGTGACGGTCAGTATGGTTCTCGACCGGGAGTCTGTGGAACACTTCTCCTTTGGGGTGGAGGCCAGAGACTATGGCGTCCCACCTCTCTCCGCCACAGCCAGCGTGACTATAACAGTGATGGACGTCAACGACAACAGGCCAGAGTTCCTGCAGAAAGAGTACTTTGTGAGGCTCAACGAGGACGCAGCCGTGGGCACCAGTGTGGTCGTTGTGACCGCGGTCGACCGTGATGTCAACAGTGCGGTCACCTATCAGATCACGGGGGGCAACACGCGTAACCGCTTTGCCATAAGCACAGCCGGAGGGTCGGGGATGCTCTCTCTAGCGCTGCCGCTCGACTACAAACAGGAGCGCCGATACGTTCTGACTGTGACGGCTTCCGACCGCACGCTACATGACACGTGCCAGGTCCACGTCAACATCACGGACGCCAACACACACCGGCCCGTGTTCCAGAGCGCTCACTACTCTGTGACCGTGAACGAGGACCGCCCCCCGGGCAGCACGGTCGTGGTCATCAGCGCCACGGATGATGACGTTGGCGAAAACTCTCGCATCACCTACTTCCTGGAAGACAACATCCCCCAGTTCCGCATCGACCCGTCCAGCGGAGCCATCACCCTGCAGGCCGAGCTGGACTACGAGGACCAGATGACCTACACTCTGGCCATCACCGCCCGGGACAACGGCATCCCACAGAAGTCTGACACCACCTATGTAGAGGTGAATGTGAACGATGTGAACGACAACGCGCCACAGTTCCTCAGCCCCAGGTACCAGGGCACCGTCAGTGAAGACACCCCACCCTTCACTAGCGTCCTACAGATATCCGCAATGGACCGAGATGCCCACGCCAACGGCCGTGTCCAGTACACCTTCCAGAATGGGGAGGACGGTGACGGAGACTTCACCATCGAGCCCACATCGGGCATCGTACGCACGGTCCGTCGTCTGGACCGCGAGAGTGTTCCATTCTATGAGCTGACGGCGTACGCCATGGACCGCGGTGTGCCTCCCCAGCGGACGCCCGTCCACATCCAGGTGACGGTTCTCGACGTCAACGACAACGCTCCTGTGTTCCCGGCAGACGACTTTGAGGTTCTGGTGAAGGAGAACAGCGCTGTGGGGTCGGTGGTGGCCCAGATCACAGCCACAGACCCAGACGAGGGGACCAATGCCCAGATCATGTATCAAATCGTAGAAGGTAACATCCCTGAGATCTTCCAGATGGACATCTTCTCCGGGGAGCTCACCTCCCTCATAGACCTGGACTACGAGGCCCACTCTGAGTACGTGATCGTGGTCCAGGCCACCTCAGCCCCCCTGGTGAGCCGGGCCACGGTGCGCATCCGGCTGGTGGACCAGAACGACAACCAGCCCCAGCTCCAGGACTTCCAGATCATCTTCAACAACTTCGTGTCTAACCGCTCCAACAGTTTCCCCAGCGACGTGATCGGCCGGGTGCCGGCCCACGACCCTGACGTATCGGACCACCTGTCCTACTCCATTACCCGGGGAAACGACCTACACCTGCTGCTTCTCAACCACAGCAGCGGGGAGATCCGGCTGAGCCGCAAGCTGGACAACAACAGAGCCTTGGTGGCCCCCATGCTCATCACTGTCACAGGTGAGAGACAGAGGGAGAAAGTGTGGCTGGATGTGTGAGAGAGGGAGGGGGAGAGAGAGATGTGTGTGAAAGAGATGGTGTTGGCTTGTGTGTGTGTGGGGGAGAGAGGGTGGGTGTTGGTTTGTGTGTGTGTGTCAGAGTGAGGGTGTGGGAAGGGCCTGTCAGAAAATGCGAATGAGGGGTATTTGAAATACTTAGGCTCTTGTTCCATGATTTATGTTATTTTTGAGAATTAAATGAAAGAGGCGATATGGGGCATGAAATTATAAACTTCCTGGTAAGGATGGTTTACGATTTATTTTACTATACAACAGTCATGCATTTTTAGTTTGTTAAAGAGCTTTTATATGGCCAGTGTTTTTTTTGTGTGACCTGCTGGTCTATTTACAGAGCTTTTATTCAGCCTCTCTCAGCCGACTCCTCTCCTCTAGGACTGGACTGTTATGAGATTATAATGAAATACAGTCAGTCTGAGAGCAAGTCTGTCAGATTCATTGTGTGCGCTGCTGTCTGTGTCTTCCTGCCTGGCTCTTCCTCCCCTCTCTTCTCCCCTTCACAATCTCTCTCTCGCTTTCTCTCTCTCTCTCTCTCTCTCTCTCTCTCTCT